>NW_011934162.1:322527-349008 GCF_000733215.1 Auxenochlorella protothecoides
CACCTCCCTCCCCCCGGGTACTCCCCCTTCCCCCCCCTCCATGAGAAAAGCATCTTGGTCCTCCCCTGATCACCCCACCCCCACCCGCGCACCGCTGGCCACGGCCGCCTTGATGTGATCATACATGCCGAGCGCGGTGCGGGAGTGGAAGTCGCCCCCCGCCTCGAAGGCCTCGATCATGGACCGGCAGTTGGCCATGTGGGCCAGGATGCGCAGCTCCAGCTGCCCGTAGTCGGCCACCACCAGCGTGTGCCCCGCAGCGAGGTCTGCGGTGAAGGCGCGGCGCACGCCGTACCGATCCTTTTCCAAGGCCGGCTGGTTCTGGAGGTTGGGCCGCCGCGCCGACAGCCGCCCCGTCTCCGTGTTTATGTTCAGCGAGCAGTGCACGCGGTACGCGGCGGCAGGGGCTGGTGGGGGGCCGTCGACTGTCGAGTCATGCAGCGCTGCTGGAGCCTGGAGACCACCCCCCGAGCCCTGCCCCATGGTCGGTCCTTCCCGACCCGCCAGCGACAGGTTCCGCGCGCCCAGCACCCCCGCCTCGCCCCGGCGCCGCGCGGCCCAGTCCACGGCCGCGGGCTTGGCGATGGCGTCCTGCTGAAGCGGCACGATGAAGTTGCTGAGCAGCGTGTCGATGGCGCCCACGTCCACCAGCGCGTCCACCGCCGCGCAGGCGCGCAGGCCCTCCAACTCCGAGCCAAACAGGGGGAAAAGCGCGCCGTGGCCGCCGGCGGCGCGCTTTGCCTCCAGATCCGCCGCGTCCAGGGGCTCTGCTGCGACGGCGCCGGCAGGGTTGGCGCTGGCGTCAGCGGCCGCACCAGCACCCCCGTCAGCGTCGAGGTCTGCTGTGGACTCACTGTCTCCCATCGCCCCAGCCTCCACACCACTCGCGTCGTCCCAGGCGCCCACCGGGTCCAGGGAATCCCCCAGGCCCAGACCCGCACCGGGGCGGTGTTCCAGCGCAGCCAGGGCCTTGGCGGCGCGGCCGGGCGGCCCTGCTAGGGCCTTCAGCACGGCGGTGTTGCAGGCGGGCGCTCCCGAGGGCGTGTGCACGGTGGGGACCAGGGGTGAGGCCACGCCCTCGCCCCACAGCCCGTGCAGGGTGACGGCGATGTTTTTCTTCGCCTTCTTCCCCCCCTCGGCCACGCCCAGCGTGTTGGGCACCTTGAATTCGCGGGACAGAGGCACCCCCGCCTTGGCCGGGTCGCGGCCGTTGGGCACGCCGGCGAAGAGGAGCTGGGCGACCTGCGCCCCGGACCCGACGTTCATGTGTGCGGCGCCGGGCACGCGCGCGACCGCCCAGTCGCGGAAGGCGGCGCGCGCGCGCTCCTGGTCGGCCACTGCCCGGCGCTCGGCGGCGGCCAGGTGCGCACGGTCCACACCCACACCCAGCGCCTCCATCTCCGTCAGCAGCTCGCCGAAGGGGCGCCAGAAGCGGAGGTACACGTCCCACATGGAGGCGATGGGGCGCCCCGCCGCCGCGTACTCGGCCGCCACGCCGGGGTCCAATGCCACGTCGGTCATGGCCTCCAGCCGCTCGCGCAGCGCGGCGTAGAGGTCCCAGGTCGCGCGCGCGTCGGTGGCCGAGTAGGCCACCCAGCGCCAGCGCGTGTCCTCGCCCCGCTGCAGCTCCTCCACCACGTCCATCACCAGCAGCTGCGCGGGTGGCAGGGGTGGTTTTGATGGGAGACCATGTGGTTGAACAGGTTTTGGTGAGGGGGAGGGGTCCTTGGAGAGAGCGTGCCTTGAGATGGTTTGTTGGCCATTTGCTGACAGGCCAACCGCATTGCAGCATCGGGATCTCATGGCATGGCATGGCAAGGCGCCCACGCCCCACCCACCACACGTCTGTGCCCATATGTACTGCCCCTTTCTCTCCCATGACACAAGCTCTCACCCGTCTGCCCGCCAAAACCCCTGACAACACAAGAACACCCCACCCAATCTCCCACCCACCCACCTTGCCGTTAGTGCCGTCGGCCCTCTTGTTCGGCCGCGCAAACAGGTCCTTCATCCCGATCTTGGGCACGGCACTGGAGCCCATCAGCGCGACGTCAGAGGACAGCGACTCCAGGGAGTATGTCAGCTTGCCGGAGCGCGAGGAGTCCCACAGCCGTGCCATGTGCATGGTGTCCGCCTCAAAGCCAGCGTGTTTAACCCCGGCGCGCTCCACGATGTGCCGGTCAAATGAGAAGTTGTGCCAGACCTTGGGGTGGTCCGGGGACGAGAAGAAGGGGGCGAAGAGGGAGAGGATCTCCGCCGCCTCCTCCTGTGACGTGTGTGGGGAGAGGGGTTGAGAGGTTGCAGCATGCTTAGTCAGCCTGGGAGAGGTGAGAAAAGGGTGAAAGGGGATCTGTGTTGAGGGCTACATGCGGTGGAAAGGAGTGGCAGGCATGCGCTATAGTGACCACCTCAGCGGCAGACTCCAGCTCTGGAGCAACGCAGCGCGTCTGGCAGCGCCCAGGACAAAGAAGGTGCGGTAGACACAGCTAGGCACCCAATGTATTCACCAGCACCCCCACCTGGCATCAGTCAACCCACCTTCCTGGAGGCGTCGCCGTCGAGGTAGGTGTCGACCCACAGCGTGCTCTGCACGCTGGGCGACGCCCCGCCCCCAAAGTCGACGTCGGGCCCGCAGTGGATGGAGAAACAGATGAGGTCGCCGTGGCAGCATGGGGACTGGGAGGTGACGTCGATGGCGGAGACCTCGGTATCGCAGGCAAACACCCGGCCCCTGAGCTCGGGGGACAGGAGCCGCGCGGCCGCCGCCTGCGCCCCCGCCAGCGTGTTCACCACCAGGACGTGGGGGGGCGGGGTGTTGGGGCAGCGCTCGTGGAATTCACGCTGGGCGGCCAGGAAACCCGCGCCGGCAACCTCGGACATGCCCAGTACCTTTGGCCCGGCGGCCTCGGGCTCAGCGGGGGGGGTGGCCAGCTCCGCTGTGGTCCCCACGGGGGTCGTCATGGCATGAGCGCGCGCGGCTGAGTCCCTAGTGACGGCTGCATGGCCGCCATTGTCCCTGCCCGGGCCCGACGGGATGACCGCGGCTGGGGCGAGGGGCGTCGGGATGAAGGCGGGGGCGGGCAGGCCGCGCGGCGGGTACCGTGAGGGGCCCGCCGCCCGCCCGTGGGACAGGATGGTGAGTGGCTGGTAGGCCGCCTGCGCAAGCCGCGCCCGCGCCGCCTTCTCCTCCATGCGCTCGCTGGAGCCGGGCGCCCCCGCCCGGGTGCGCTCCTGCTCCTCGCGCCTGGCATTCACCCACGCCGCGTCGTACAAGTGGTGCCCAGGGAGGGGCGGGCCGTCGGTCGCGTGCCTGGTCCTGGCAGGCGCCGGGGAGGAAAGGCTGCTGGCGGTGCGCGGGGGGTCCTGGCCACCATATGAAGCGGCGGGGCGAGCGGGAGCGCTGCGGACAGGATTGTTTGGCACGTGTGAGGGAGGGAGCGTGAGCTGGTTGGCTCGAGTGGGGAGCCTCTTGGAGGGGCTCGCACTGCCAGAGGACCAAGCAGCAGGCCCCAGCATCGCAAGGCTCCCTGGCACACCGTATCGTACCGCTCATGATAGGCTCGTCGGAATTCTGGCAGGAGAGTGCGGAACCAGCGGGCTCTGGGGGCCATGGCCAGGGGCGAGGGTAGGGAGACCCCGCCAGCAAGTGGCGTGGCAGACTGCAAGCTCAGCCCGGGCGGGGATGTGCCACCGCGCCTAGCTGCTTGCATGACTGAAGGCTAGGGCTCATGTCTTCATGGCTGAAGGTGAGGTTTGACGAGTGGGTCGCGCTTCACGGGACTCCGACACGAGTTGGGTACTGAAGGGTCGCAAAAGCGCTCGGCGGGAGGGTCGAGAGCAGCCAGATGCTCCTTGCGCCACCCGTTCTGTGATGGAGTACCCACTTTAAGGGGCTGAAAAGGCCATTTTTCGGCAGCCGTGCGGTGCACAGGCCCGGACATCCTGACACCCGCCGAGATTTGAGCTTGCGTGCGGCGAGTTTCCGCGCGCGGAGTGAGATCGGGAGTCCGCTTGAGAGCATGCAGCTCCGACACTCCACGTTCTCCCACATTCCAAGGCGATCTGCAAGTGTACTGCGATTCTGCAAACTGAGGGCTCGAAGACTCGCCTGCACGAGCAGCGGGTATGGGGCTCGCGCTGGCCTGGGCGTGCCTCGGACTCGTGCTGTGCTCTGGGCAGCTCCTCCCAGCCCAGGCAGCCGAAGCGTTCCCCGGACTGGAGGAATGGAATAACAAAACAATACTGCCCAGTCTAAGGGCGCTCAAAGACGACCAGTGGGTGCTCCTGGAGCTGTATGCTCACTGGTGAGGCGAGGCGCTGGCTGTAGTTCCCCCAATCCATTCTCCACCATGTTCTCATCCATTGGCGCTTACATGTACAAATTGGCCCTGCAATGACGGCTGCATGCCTTGGCCCCAGCCCTGCCTGTCATGATCTTGTTCTCCCTGCTGCCTTCCCAGGTGTCCTGCCTGCCAAAAATTCCAGCCAATCTACCAGGATCTGGCCGCGCACTTCCAAAAAGATCCAGGACTCGTCGTGGCCCGCGTGGACTGCGCAGAGTATGTGAGTGTGGCATGCATGCCTGCCGCACCTGCCTGAGAACTGACCTGAGTGGGGCCAGCCTCAACGACGTTGCTGGCTGGGAGGGGTGCCCACGGGATTGCCACTCAGCGCCACACCCCTGCCCCTCTCACGGCAGAAGGATGTGTGCGCAAAGTACGAAGTGAGGGGCTACCCGACACTCCTGCTGGGTCGGGCCGGTAAGGTGGCGGCACATGACGCGGCAGCGCTGACCAAGATCGCGGCCGTAAGAATCCTGGACAACATTGTCAAGGAGCTGAAAGGGTGAGAGTTAACGTGCATGGATTCAACAGTGGGTGGAGAGGGGCTGGCTGGCTGGCTGCCGGCCGTGGGGAGTGCTGGTACGGCCCTTGAATCTGCAGTTTCAACCACCCCCCTGCAACTCCTGGGCAATGCAACACCTCGCATGACTGCGGCCAGGCCTCATCCCAAGCTCTCGCACTCCAAACACAGTGTCATGGACGCCTCCAAGGAGGCTTCGGCGCTGGGACGCAAGGCCGGCGGGGAGGGCGCAGGCCAGGGGTCCGAGGCCCTGCGCATCCTGCCGGCTCCCGCGACCGCCAGCCTGAACGATGTCGAGGGCGCCACGATGGAGTCCTGGCGCGTGGTCACGGACGCGCCCGCCGTCCTGACGGGGGCTGACGCACGCCAGGCGCTGGCGGACTGGCTCGCGCTGCTGGCACGCACGCACCCCAGCCTCCTGTGAGTTGCACTTGGGGAGGGGCCTGAGGGGGAAGGCGACCGCACTAGGGGCAAGGCCAGCCGTGCTCGCCATCCCTTGCCAACCTGTAGGGGACCGAGTGCCTGCATCTACTTGGTTCAGCAGGCGGAGTCCAGGCTGTGACCCCTCCCTCCCTCGCACGCGCACACTGAACCGTCTGTGCAGGTGCCAGGCGGGCGCAGCGGCCATTTCCACCCAGCTGGATACCCTCTGGCCGGGGGACCAGGAGGAGCCCCTGCCTGGCCTGCTGCAGCTGGACATGTGTCCTGGATCTGAGTTCAAGGTGTGTGTGAAGAGAGGAGAGCGGGTCCAAGAGGGCCTTGGCGTGCAGGAAGGGATCGACACCTGGGTCACGGGGAAGGGCACAGCACCCGCGGTGCAGGTTCCTCCAGCACTGGGGTATCGAGGTCACGCCCCCCCCTGGAGCCCCTCCCAACCCACGACACACGCCACAAGCACAGGCGTACCGGACCTGTGGATCGGCTGCGGGGGCCAAGGGCGATGGCTTCACATGCGGCCTGTGGCAGCTGCTCCACACCACCTCCGTCCGCATCGCCGACGCCCCGCGCGCCGGCGCCAACTGGCTGGTGGCCGTGCGCGGCTTCGTGCGCCACTTCTTCCTCTGCAGCGAGTGCAGCGACCACTTCGTCAAGATGACCACCGACGCAGCGGCGGCGCGTGTGGCCAGCCGGCGGGATGCCGTGCTGTGGCTGTGGCGGGCACACAACCGGGCCAGCCTGCGCCTGGCGGTGGAGGAGGACGGCGGCGGGGGGCGGCGCCACGAGCAGTGGCCCACCAGTCTGCTCTGCACGCGCTGCAAGGTGGAGGACAGCGACCCCACGGAGGGCTGGGTGGAGGAGGAGGTGTTCGCCTTCCTCATGACCTACTTTGGTGCACAGGGCGCGGCGCAGACCCCGCAGACCAGCTCCCGGTCGGCGCAACTGGGGAAGGCGGGAGCGGGAAATGGATGGGGCGCCGCTGCCCTCATCTTCCTCGCGGTGGCTGTGGCGCTGGCTGCGGTGACAAAGGGGGTGGCGCAGTACTCGCCCGTGAAGGTCAGAGCCTTCTGAGCACTGGGCCTGGGTGTGCTGGACCTGGTCCACGGGGCAAGGCTGAGTCGGCTGCTCCGGAGAGCCTCATGCCTCCAGATTCATATCTCTGTCGGCTCTTCATTGCTGTTTTCCCTCATCCCATATGTATTGAAAGCTAGGTGAAGTCATCAGGTGATGGACTCTGTGGTATACGTCGGATTGTTGTGGAAAGAGGAAAGAGCGACAGGAATCCTCCATGAAGTCGTTGTTGACAGACATCATTCCTCGATCGCAAGACATGGATCAATGCCATTGACACGCTTTCGAATTATAGAATTTGCAACATGACCACACATCCGGGAATGTGCGACGAGGAGGCTCTTTCGGGGACGCGTGTGCACCTGCGCATTCGGCCCCCTCTGGAGGCGCATGGCTGTTTGTCCATTACAGGCCCAGACACGGTCGGCATTTCAGCCCAAGGCTATTCCAAACCTCCGTGCAATGTCACCCACTACTCATTCGATGGGGTGCATGGCCCGGAATCCAGCCAGGAAGCTCTTTTCAGATCGGTGGCCCAGGCAGTGGATGCAGCCTCGAATGGGTACAAGACAGGCTTACTGGCCTACGGCCAGACTGGGAGCGGGAAGACGCACACCCTCTTGGGCTCGCTCACGACCGATGCGAAAGCTGGGATCCTCCCTCGAGCTGTGCATCGCCTCTTCCAATCCTCACAGCCTGGAAGCACAAAGGTGGGTGCATTGGGTGGACCTACATGCAGATGGTATGGGGGCCACGGTGAGCACAGGAGATGATACTTGCTCTTCTGCTGCAGGTGGTCCTGTCCGTCGTAGAGGTCTATTGCGAGAGGGTTCGAGATCTGCTGGCCCCAGACAAAGATAATCTTCAGGTGCTGGTCAGGCGTTACTCTCGTGCATGCTCGAATGTCTTGCCATTAGGTGTCCTGCCATTAGGTGTCCTGCCATTAGGTGCATTCAGCCAAGTCCAATCATGATGTTTACCACTGTCTGACCGTGGATCTCCTTGGAGCTCAGATATCTCAACGTCACGTTCTTCAGACCCTGCAACACACCCTGCAATCAGGTCCAAGAGCGCAACGGATCTGTCACAGTCGTGGATGTCACGTGCTGCACCCTGTCCAGCGCCAGGGAGTGCATGGACGTCCTGGCGCCAGCCCTGGCCCGCCGTGCCACATCTGCCACCGCCATGAATGCCAGCAGCAGTCGCTCACACTGCGTGGTCACTCTGCAGATCGCTCGAAAGGGTGGCAATGGGGAGACCACCATGGGTAAACTCTGCCTTGTGGTGAGCAATGGTACCGAAGCCAGTGAGTCATGGGACTTGTAGATCTTCCTGCAAAATCCTTGTGTGCCATCTCCTGGGAGCAGACCCCAAGCTCACCCCGCTCGATCCTTGGCCAAGTAACATCAGCAGCAAACCTCCTGTCGTGTGCAGGATCTGGCAGGGTCTGAGAGGGCTGGACGGACTAAGACGGAGGGACACAGCTTGGCCGAGGGCAGCCTAATCAACCTGTCCCTGTCCTCCCTAACTCGCGTCGTGAGTGGACTGACGGACGAGGCCCACCCCAAGACCCACATACCCTACAGGCAAGACCTTGATTCGGGAGCCTGGCATTGTTCCAGATCGAATGTGATGGGGTTGCAGTCAGCTGTCGAACAGGAGGGGGTCTTTCTGAGCAGTCGTGCAGCAGCGCTATCACACTTTCAAACCAAGCACGCCGCGCTGAGGGCAGGACCCCACACCGACTCGTGCGCCCCTGGCTCGCGCAACGAACAGGTCCAGCAAGCTGACCCGGCTGCTGCAGGACGTGCTGGGCCCCGGGAGCCACACGGTGCTCATCCTGTGCGTGTCCAGCGCTGCGGTGGACGCCCAGGAGACGCTGAGCACGCTGCGCTTCGGGGCACGCGCCAAGCACATCCCCGCCCAGCCCGCGCGACGGATCGCCGTGGAGAGCGCGGCCGCCGCCGGCGCTGCGCCGGCAGACGCCACGCCCAGCGAGCATCCGGTGACTGGGCGGGGGAACAAGGGGACGTGTCCTTGAGGGATTCTCGGGGACCCGGCCACGCTTCCTGACAGCACGGACCCGCACAACAGCATCCATCGCTTCCGGCACAGGGACGGGGACAGAGCGCGCCAAGCACGAAAACAGTCCCCAGGCCGTCCCACCGGACAAAGGCGCTCAAGACGGTACCTCTGCGGCGGGTGAGACTGGCCATGGCGTGCCTCGCCGCCGTCCAGGCATGCGCAGTGTGCTGGATCAGCCACCACTACTGGCAGACGAGCCACCTCTGCATGCTCCGCGTTTCCTGACGGCGCCGACTGTCAGTCCTTGCTCCGGAAATCCGCTGGCACGCGATTGAAGGACATTGTCCTCGCCGTGTGGCATGCTGCTGCATTACACTGCCCACACGCCCTTCGCCTGTGAACCGACCGGGGCGCGGCATGGGTGGCCGGCCCAGGCCCTGGCCGGCCTCACTGCTTGGGAGGAGCGTCGGTGCTCTGGGCAGTCAGCTGATGGATGAAATCAGTGCTGTCATACTCCTCCTCCACGCTTGATCGTGCCTGCATTGGGGGGAAGGCGCCAGGTGCTAGCAGGCGGCTCAGAGCTGCTCCTCGTCTTGGGTAAAAAGGCAGGGCACAGATCGCAGATATCGAGTGTACGACCCGTCTTCGCCCCATCAGAACACAAACTTACCCGGGCTGCGCGCCGCATGTCCTCTGCAGCATGGAACGCTGCCCTGCTCTGCACCTGTTGCCTGAATGCCTTGCCCCTGCAGTGTGCAGGGGATGCAATGAGAAAGACCTCAGCAAGGCGGCCAGGGAAGGGCTGACCCTTCTCAGGGACATGACCTGCAAGCACAGCCACATGAGTGGCACCGTCCTCGAAATCCCAGTTCCCCAAAGACAACGCACTTTGCGATGTCCTCTTCAGATGGCGGTTCTACTCGCGTCCTGCGCAGCCACTGGTTCCACTCTGGTGGAATGAGGTCAGGCTCAAACTCCTTGCCGCCCAAGTCCACCTCACGCCGCTCACGATCACTGCCGTCTGTCTGACGTTCAAACCACCTGGATGCAGCCATGTGGGTTTCAGGGTGACCATCCACCGGGTGTCAGTCACAGGCACGTAACCCATCGCGCAGCATCGGTTCCCTTGCCCACAGCCCACTCACCTGTAGTACGTGTTGCCCACCTCGTCCCTGCCACTGACTTCCCTCCTCCGGAACACAGCAGGCAGGCGGGCGCGGAGGCCATTGTAGAGTGTGCGGAGTGCTGACATTGAGATGCAGGGGAAAACGACTCGATGATGATGACCTGGTCACAGAGGGTTCTCCTTGTTTTAGGGAAGAGGGCTCGTGCACCAAGTGAAAGGTCCCAGAGGAATATGCAAGATAACAACGCCAAGAATCTTGAAATTTCAAGCCTGGGTCTGAAGGTCTGCGAATATTATTCGTCGCTGTATAACACTCGAGCTTGCATGCCCAACACTGAGGTGAACCTGGTACCGGCACAGTACCACAGAAGACCCCAATACAAAGCGCTCCTGATCACATGGACATTGTTGCGACAAAGCCAAATCTTCGTCGCTCTTCTCAATAGGCCAAGACACGGAAATCTAGCTTGCATGGAGTGGTGAGCGCGCTCGGCGCCTGCACAAGCGAGCCCGTCCCAGGATGGTGGCAACCACGGAGGTGAATGGGACGGCAGGGGCCATCATCCCCGTGGGGTCCGCCCAGTCCTCCCTCCCTGCCCCTGACCTGGCCGGACTGGATACCCAGACCCGGAAAATCGGGCTCATCTACCCCCCTCCCGACATTCGGGCGATTGCGGACAAGACCGCCCTTTACGTCTTCAAGAACGGTGGGGGATTTGGATTGTGCTCTTTGTAAGATGCTGTGATTTGGGATCTTACGGCATCGGGCAGCATGTTCCAGCCCCTCTTACACCCCCCCCTCGACCCTGCAGGCCCCGACTTCGAGCGCCGGGTGCGCGCCAACGAGGCTGAGAACACCAAGTTCAGCTTCCTGAAGCCCGGGGACCCCTACCATGCCTACTACCAGCACAAGCTGGCGGAGCATGCCGCCCCCGCGGCAGAGGAAGAGGCCCCTGCTGCGGCCGGCGCAGCCACTGCCACCCCGGCCGCGGCGCCGGCCGCCGCGCCGGCGCCCACCCCCGCCGCGCCCTCCGTGCTGGCCCCCACCCAGCCCCTGGCCGCCCCCGCGGAGGAGGTGTACACGGTGCATGTGCCCGAGGGCCTACCCCCCTGGACCTGGACGTGATCAAGCTGACAGCGGCAGCGGTGGCGCGCAACGGCAAGAAGTTCCTCACCGAGCTTGCCTCGCGTGAGCACGCCTCGCCCCAGTTCAACTTCCTCAAGCCCACGCACTCGCTCTTCGCCTTCTTCACCGCCCTCTGCGACGCCTACTCCGCGGTGCTGATGCCGCCCAAGGGCCTGGCCGCCGAACTGGCGGCCGACGCCGGCTCGCGGGCGCGCGTGCTCGAGCGCGCGCTGCGCCGGCTGGAGTGGGAGCGCGCGCGCGACTCGGCGGCGCGCGCCGCGGGCGACGCGGAGGAGGCGGACCGCGCGGCCATGCAGTCCATCGACTGGCACGACTTTGTGGTGGTGGAGACCATCGACTTCTTCGAGGACGAGACGGGGGCGCTGCCGCCGCCCATGCTGCTGCGTGACGTGGTCCGCCTAACGCGGGCGGGGCAGCTGGCCGAGGCCGAGGCCGCGCAGGCGGAGGCCGCGGCGGCAGGGGGCGCGGCGGCCGTGGACGAGCAGGCGCTGCCCATGGACGCGGAGGAGCGGGCGCTGGTGGCGCAGGCCGCGGGCGCGGCGGCGGGCGGCGGTGAGGCGGGCGCGGCAGCGACCCCCGGCGGCGACGACGGCGCGGCCTCCGACGTGGACATGGAGGAGTCGGAGGAAGAGGCAGAGGTGCGCATCGTGCGCGACTATGTTCGCGTGGACCCGCGCGCGGGCCGCGCCGACCCCACCGGCTACGTCACCTCGCCGCTGACGGGGGAGCTGGTGGCGGTGGGCGACATGGCGGAGCACATGCGCGTCAGCCTGATCGACCCGCGCTGGCGTGAGCAGCGCAACGTCATGCTGTCGCGCATCAAGGAGACGACGCGCGCCAGCGACGACGAGATCAGCCGCAACCTGGCCTCGCTGGCCGCCACGCTGCCGGACGTCTTCGGCAGCAGCCAGGAGGAGGTCAGCGCCGCCGTGGGGCGCGCCGTGGAGGCCGACCGCGCGGCGGCGGCCGCGGCGGCCGCCGGCGCCGCCGGCGCTGGCGCCGCCCCGCCGTCCCTGCAGCCGCCGGCGCCTGGGGTAGCCGCGCACGCGTACGACCCGCAGGGTGCACACCTGGGCCTCGAGGCCGGCTCCAGCGGCGACGCGGCGCTGCCGCCGCCGCCCAGGGGCATGTCGGCCTGGCCGCCGGGCTTCCCCCGGCCCCCGCCCGTCCCGCAAGCGTTGCCCGTGCCCGTGGCTGCTGTGCCCGCTCCCTCGGCGCTCCCGCCGCAAGAAGCGGTGCTAGAGACTGTGGACGTCGCCGCGCCTTTGCCTGCGGGCGCCGCCGACGCTGCCGCACCTGTGCCTGCTGACCCCAGCGGTGGCCCCACGCCATCGGCCGCAGACGGGGCTGCCGAGCCGGCGCCGGGCCCTGCCTCGATGACAGGGCCGGGCGAGGGGGAGGAGGGCCCCGCCCCCGGCTCCCCGCCAGCACCCAAAGTGTACCCAAAGGGCATGGCCCCGCCCGCCGCCCCGGGCACGGCGGCCGCCGCCATCTTCGCGGTGCCGCCACGAGCCAGCGTGGCGCGGCCGTCGCCCGCGCCATTGCCGCCGCCCGGCGCCGGCATTGCCCCGACGCCCGCGCCGGGCATGGTACTCCCGGGTTCCTCCTTCCCCGCGCCCCTCCCCGTCACGCTGGCGCCCCCCCTGCCGGGGTCGACGTCGGACGGCGTGGCAGAGGGGGGCCACCCGCCCCCGCTGCCAGAGGGGGAGCCGCCGGCCAAGCGTGCCAAGATCGACATGCTGGAGCCTGAGGAGGAGTGGCTGGAGACCCACCCAGGACAGTGCGAGGTGAGGGGGGGCGGAGAACCTTGGGAGAGGAGTTGTTACTCGAGGGAAGATATCATGGTGGGAGGATGGGGATGTGATACGAGCAGAGACATGACGCACGAGGCCCCAGCCAAGGATTTCGCGGGGATGAGGTTCCTGGAAGGTCGCCTGGGCCTATCAAGGACCCACGCCCGAGATCCACGTCTTGTGGAACCCAGGCTGTTCGTTCCCTCCCCCTTTCGGCTCCTGCCTCACCCCCTCTCAACCCCCTGTGCTCCAGATCCTGGTGGCGTGCGCGGCGGTGGAGGGCCACGAGACGCTGACGGGGCAGACGGTGCCGGTGCATGCCCCGAGCCTGGGCCTGACGGTGCTGGCTTTCAAGGACCTGCTGGTGCCCGCCCTGGCCATCCCGGCCAACAAGCAACGCCTGAGCGCGGAGGGGCTGGGCTTCCTGCGCGATGAGCTGTCGCTGGCGCACTACAACGTCGCGCCGGGGGACACGCTGCAGCTGAGCATCAAGGAGCGCGGGCGGCGGCGGAAGTGATGGGTGCTGTCCTTGGGGTCTGGCTGGACTGGCTGGCCGTCCTCGAGAGGGCCAGAAGCTGGTATTCACCTTGATACAAGGCATCAGAAGTCATGACCATGCTGCCGTTTGCTGTACACGTATCGCTGTCAGCTGTGCACAGAGCGCCATTATTCGTGGGGTTCACCAAAGCGCTGGGAGTCACGCGATCACGTGCTCCAAATCCGAATCACCCTCGCGCCCAGAAACTGGGAGCGTTCGCACGTATTGGAATCATGTGGGAGCATCCCTCCACGAAAAGGAACGACATCTTCCGTTCCGCGGACCCACCAGCTCGTATTGAGTCGAGTCTGATAATGGATGCCGATGACTATGTCATGGTGGGGCAGGACGGCGAGTTGGAGGAGAGGCCAGCCCTCCTCAAGAACGAGGGTGCCGAGACCCCGACATGCCAAACTCCACCCCCCTCCTCCCCACTTCCCGACGTCAGTAGAATCATGTGGGAATTGTGTGAATTTCAAAGCTGTAATCCCAAGCCATGCCTCGCCACTCGCACATTTCCGTCACCCACGTACGCAGGAGGGTTCTTTCGACACCAATGACAACACAGTACGGGACCCCCTCATCTTCGCCGTCTTGACTTTGGAGCTCATCATCAGCTGCATCTCATGCATTTTCCAGGTACACAGGTGTTTGAGGTCGTCCCGCGGTGTCGGGCAGGGACGGAGGAGGATTGTCAGTCCCCGATGCCCTCCTGGTTCTGCAGATGATGGTGGACTTTGTGGACTATGCCCGGCCACAAGCCCTTGGCGCCGTCCAGAAGCTGATCAACAAGCTTGACATCATGCGCCAGGTCGGTATGGACGAGTTTAGCTCAGTAAAAAGGGGTGGCCAAGAATGGTGCTGGCCGGAGATCCCTACAAGACTGTCAGTAAAAGGCACAAGTACATGAATGAAGATCGATATGGGGGCCAATCACCTCACTCCAAGACCAGCATTTTGGCTTAGAGTGTCCAGTGCTGTGCATACTATGAAGCTCCAGGGAGTCATGCCAGCCTCCTTCCTATTCCACACATGCAGGAGACCGTCTCAGCAACTGGCCGACCACACCCGCACCAGGCCTGGCAACCCTCGCTGAGAGACAAGGGCATGGCAGGGAGGCTGGAGGCTCTGCTCGCCGCTGGGTACAAAGTGCTGTGCAAGCGCAGCGGGCATGTCGTGTCCGTGGCCCTCGACCGGCCCCAGCGTGTGGCCTGGGCATCGGCTGCGCTGCTGGGACTGACCACCCTGGCCTGGGTCATATGTTGACGCGCCACTGCTCGACAGCACAGGCCCCTGCCCTGCCACTCCCAACCCCCTCCTGTACCATAGTGCATGTTGCATTGTGTATTCCCAGGCACGCACAATGTGTCCCCTCGTTGCCGGCTGGCCAGGAGCGGGCCTGTCTGCCACTTGTACACTGTGAGCTGAAGAGGGCAGGGGTGAGCATGGTTTGGGCAAGGGGCAAGGCATGCAATGATCGCAGGCGGTTCGCTTGTTGCGGGAGGGGCTCCTGGGAGAGACCGTGGGAATGCTTCCAGGGGCCAGCAGCTGTATCGTTACTCCAGGCAGCCCACTTCAAGCTATCCATCCACGGTGTCCCACTCCACGTCGACAACCGACCCCTGGGGTTGCCGTGCGGCCTTGCCCCCGCCCCGCCGCATGGAGCGCAGCATGGCGTCAAACATCGTGCGCTGCTGCGTCTGCTGCGCCGCCTGCCGCTGCGCCTGCTGCGCCGCCGCACGCTGCGCCGTCTGGCTCGCGCCCCGCGCCAGCAGCATGAGGGCCAGCGGGGTGAGCCAAGTGGCGGCGAACAGCAGGTTGAGGGCCAGCATGACTAATCCTGTCCGGCAGCCCACCAAGAAGAGGCCGAGGGCCAGGCCCTTTCCCAGTGGCGTGCGCATGAGAGCCTGCAGCCGCTGTCTCCTCTGTCGCGGAGTTCAAGGAGGAGTATGGGGGGGGGGTCGATGGGCACGCACGTGGGGCGCGAGGCTTGTCGGGGGAGAACAGCCAGGCATGGCACCATCCAGAGACCACCTCACCGCCGGCCAGAGGCGCAGGAAATCCTCCCACCAGTCCCCAGCACGCTGCCGCAGGCCGAGCTGCCTGTCCACGGCCACTGCGCCGCGGTGGGCCTGGGCAGCCACATCCCCCAGCCGCTGCCTGATGGAGAACCGGGAGTCCAGCGACTGGAAGGCCCGCCCCGTCCTCGCCAGCCCACCCTTCACGCCTTGCGCGACACCGGTGCCTGCCGTCCTCAAACGCTCGCGGAGCTCCTGCTCCTCTATCAGCCCTCGCACGTGGCTGGCGGTGCTGGCTGCCGCGGCTCGCAAGTCGTCGCCCAGAGCAGGGGCTGGGACGGCTCGCCGCGGTCGTGGGAGGCGACATCCAAACGCAGTGGAGGTCAGGCAGGTCCTTGCTCGCAGTTGATTGCTGGAGAGCGACTGTATCGTGCTCTGGGAAGCCATTCCCATCGAATGCATGGGCAGACGAGGGAAGCTTTCAGCGAAGATTGCACGCAAAAGATCTATTACTCAATCTATTTCTTGGATGTCAAGTTCTATGTTGGTTGGAAAGTTGCAAGATGTATGATGTATGGTCTCGACACCATGCATCAGAGGTTTCGTTTTGTCGGAGAAGGTGCATGAGGCCTAATTTGCGGTCCAGGATCTTTCCTGACATCAGCCCCCTCCTTCTGAATGCACAGCGTTTTTCCAATAAGCTTTCACACCCGCCTCCATGCTTGAACAGGCTGCTTGGATATACCTACATTAGGCATGCCCTTGTGCACTCCCATGATGTCCTTCGAGCGTTTTCCTATGTTGAAGAGGTAGTATCTTGCGTAGATCCGCCCGGACGACGTGACGTAATTCCAGCGCGTCGGCTTACTCGTGAAGGCCACAGGCATCGCATCTGGAGCATTGATGATTAAAACCCAAACAGGTTTCTATCGTTTCCTGGTAAGGCTCCATGACCCGCGAGGCGTATATAAGCGCCGCAGCGCATATTGCGAAATTTGGACCAGAATTGAGTGAGGAAGCTGCTAATGCCTTCTTGGACGCTTGGCCATTGGAGAAGGCGATCAGGTACGCACTGGAGGTCATCATCAGATGAGGTTTGGTGTATCCGGGAGGGCGCGTATCGGTCTGTGCTCACTCCACGCCTCCCTTCTTCCCAAATGCAGCGAGCTCCGAGACACCCACCTTGAACCTGAGCATGTCCGGGAGATCTGCGGCAGCATCGGCGCCGCGCTGAACACCGAAGCAGGTAATGCTTGGTGTGGGGTACACGATATCACTTGTGAGACGGCGAGGGTGGCTCACAGCCTTTAGGAATCGTTCTGCACTGGGGGGTCGCGGTTGTCCCACCAAGGAGTGGCTGGTGTACTGCTGTGAATGAAGCACAGTGCGTGGCAACTGTCATTCTAGATTGTAGCCGTATGAGCGAGCAGCCATCTGGATTCCACAGTTTAAACCCAATGCTACTCTTCCCCCCAACCCCCACCGTCCCGCCTTCAGGCGTGACCAGGAGGGAGGAGTGGCTCCCCTTTGCACTTTTTGCCCTGCACTCGCCCCTGGCGGCCGTGCGGACGACAGCCTCAGACCAGCTCCACCGGGCCCTCGCCGATGTGCACTACCCGGAGGCCTGGAAGGTGGACGCCTGCGGGAGGCTGATCGGCATTGTGGGCGAGGAGGATGCAGGGGAGGCCGGCGCGGGGATCGCCGCAGGGCGGCTGCTCGGCGCTGCCACGCCCGGCGCGCTGCTGTGCCGCGCAGCAGGGTTGCGGGAAGAGCTGCACCGCGTCGCGCTCCTCCCCACCGCCGCGCCGCGCCTGCGCACTCTGGCAGTGGCGCTGGAAGTGGTGTATCGGGACGCCGATCTGGCGGCGCCCCTGCTCCCCGCCGTGCGGGGAGCGCTGGAGGGCAGTAGGGGAGACGTGCTCGCCAGCGTGACCTCCATGGAGCTGCTGCAGCAGATCGGGAAGGGGCGGCGAGCCTGCAGGGCGGCCATCGCGCTGCTGGACAGCCTGCAAGGGGTGCTGCAGGAGTTCTTGGGCAGCGAGGAGGAGCTCGTCCGCGATGCTACGCTCGTGGTGAGTGTGCTGGGATGGGTGGGAGGGAAGAAGGGGAGGATCGGTATCATGTATCGCAGGGGGCCCCCCCTTCTGCTTTTGATGTGGCACTGGGAAGGGCTTACTGTGCGAGCCGTAGGTAAAGTTTGGGCCTGGTCAAGTCACTGGATGCCACAATTCCCACAGGCGGCAGCCAAGCTGGTGGGAAGGGGCGGGGACAGCGAGGTCTTCCTCGCCTCGCAGCAGGATCGGCTGGGCCCATTCATTGCAGCGGTCGCGGCCGCTCTGCTGCAGCCAGAGCCCTATGCGGCCCTGCATGCAGGTGTTAGAGGGGATGGCAGGTTCGTCTCGAAGCTGCGAGGTTGATGATATGGCTGAGTGTATTCCATAGTAGAATGGTGCAGAGGCCTGGCTGCCAATATCTCCATGCCCATTTGCTCTCTCTGCCATGCTTTCCACCCTGACAAAGGCCCACTCAAATGATGTGTCACTGCAGTGACCGCTATGAGTCGCAGTCGCACTGCTGCGGCCCTCTTCTTGCTGGACCCTGCCAGGCCCGGGGCGGTCCTGGTGAGTCTGGCGCTGGGGGAGGAGGCACACAACGCATCGGTTCGTGGGGCCGCCCAAGCGGCTTTGGCGGGACTGGCGGGGGGAGAGGGGGAAGAGAAGGGCCAGCAGACTGGACTTGACTCTCTGCTCCCCACCGACGCTGAGGCTGCGCTCCACGCCTTTGTCGAGGAAGGTCAAGGTGAGAAGCAGAGGGGATGTGAGCGTGCGGTCACCGGCAGGCCCGTCGGGTGGCAGTTGGGGTGTGTGCTATGTGATTGTCGGAATGCATTCAAGCGATCGAAAGGAAGGCTACCAGAGCGTTGAATTCCTGCAGCTAAAGCAGAAGTGAAGAGGGGAGGTCCTGGCAGGGCGGCCCTGTGCCTCACGACAGACTGAGCCTGGTGTGGAGAGCAGCATGCTCTCTTCCACCCTCCTCCCTCTGAACATTCTCTGCCCACCGCATGGCACCTCTCACCGATTCGGACCCCTCCACTACCATCCAACCCCTTTCCAGCCTCGGAGTGGCCGGCTGTGCTCGGCGCGGTGCGCCCCGGGAATGTGGACGAGATGCGTGCCCGTCATGCCCTGCTTTCCTCCCTGATGCACCGACCCTGGGCTGCAGCCAGGGTGTGCCGCGTCCCTGAGGCCATGCACGGGCTGGTGTCGGGCGGCGGCGCCCCACTGCTGGCCCTGCAGGCGACCATGTGGCATGTGCTGCGCGGTGAGCAGCCGGCCAGCCAGGAGGAAAGGACGGCACTGGAGGCCGCAGCCACGCACGTGAACAGCGCGGTGGCCGAGAAGCGGTCACCGGCGCCCCAGGTGGCGACGGTGCAGCTGTGAGGGGTGCGTCTGCGAGTAAGGATGCACTGATTGCCCTGCAGACCCTGGGGGGCTGGCACTATACTGTGTGTATAAGACTGTATGC
This sequence comes from Auxenochlorella protothecoides, assembly GCF_000733215.1. Lineage (NCBI taxonomy): Eukaryota > Viridiplantae > Chlorophyta > Trebouxiophyceae > Chlorellales > Chlorellaceae > Auxenochlorella > Auxenochlorella protothecoides. The sequence continues at coordinate 341,072 of NW_011934162.1, forward strand.
ACTGCACAGGCAACCCTGTCGCCAGAATACAAATGAAGACTCTCCCTGCATGCATACCTATCCGTACAGCAGCTCCCCTCACACCCTGGGTGCTTGACAACCACAGAGCAGCCAGCCGTCAATGTACAAAAGCCATGGGAAACGCACATATAACAAAGGGGGAAACAATGACAATGGCTGTGCATGTGTGGCGATACGATGAGATACAGTGGGCCGTCGAAGAAAAGCTACTGGAGCCTAGCCTTTTTGTACAAGAATGCGTGGTACACGGTGCGGGCTGCGCCCTTGGCTGGCTTTGGTGCAGCAACAGCAGAGCAGGTGCACCAGAACAGGCGACGCAGTGATGCCCTGGATGCAGGGCCACGTCCAACCCCCCTCTCTGATGGCCCTCAAAGGGGAGCCGCCACCCACTGCCGCACTCCCCCTGTCTCGACCTCACTGGTAAACGGGGTCGGGGAGGAGCACCTCGTCCCTGCCCACGCAGCGCAGCGCGCTCAGCACACGGCCATGCAGCGCACAGGCCTCCCGCGCCACCATGGCGACCTGCTCTTTGGACAGCGCAGCAAAGGCCGGCTGCTGCGCCACCGCGTCGTAGTGGGTGATGATGTAATCAAGTGCCACGGAGCGTAGGTGACCCAGCCCACTGTCGTCGGCGAGGGTCAGCAGGGCGGGGGCCGTGGCGGCCAGATCTGCAATGGAGAGTGTGGGATTTGGGAGCGCATGGAGAGGCTCAGGAGTCGTAGTGAAACGAGGCACAGGTGGGTGCCGTGGTGGAGCCAGAACTTGTCTCGCCAAGGACTGAGGACCACACAAAAGGGCCCATGTCTCAGGCACAGGCTCTGCTGACCCCCTCCACACTGATTGCCGAGGCCAACACAACCTCCGTCCTGGCATGTTACCCCAAGCTAAAGCAGGAGAGTCCAGCAGGGCCCCCACGCGCTCTCACCCTCCTGGGTGTCGCTCGCGGCTCGCTTCTGCAGCAGGATTCCCGCCAGGGTCCGCTCGCTCTCCTGGACGAGGCGGGGGACGCCATAGTACTGCGCCACATGCAGCGTGGCCAGCGCCATCTGGCAGGGGAGGCAAGAACGAGCAGATGCCTGGTTGACATTGTGCGTGTGTGTGTTGGGGGGGGGACAGACATGCCTGCAGCAGGCTGGCGACTGGTTGCCCGGCAGGAGAAGGGTCAACCCGGTAGGGAGATGGGTGTGCCACACCGCGCCCGAGAGGCACCTGCAGCTTCAGACACCAGACCTCCTAGGGCAGGGTGCTGAGCCCCCCACCCTCCCCACCTTCCCCATCCACCCAGGCCCCACACCAGCCTTGCCGCACGTCGGGGTCGGCGTCCTTGACCACCACATCATGGTACATGTACTCGATGAGGGCCTCCACACCCTGGCGCGAAAAGTGGTCTGGCACGGGGATCGTCTCCACCGCCGCGTCCCGCATGCCGCTCTCGCACCGCGCCCGGAAGTGCTCGCAACGCTGCCGCAGCACCTCGCTGCAAGGAGGACCGGTGGGAGAGGAGGACATGGTGAAGAACATATTGGATTCATGTCAAGACCATCACTTCCCTCTGCACTCTCCAGCTGCGCAGGCACGGAATGACAAGCCTGTGCACGGCCGCTTGCCTGTGCACGGGGAGAACATAGCCCTTCCCGACGAGGGAGATGTCTGGGGAGCCCAGGCACCGCAGCACCACGGCAGGGTCCACGCTGTCCTTGAGCGAGGTGGCTTCATCTGCGGGCGGTGGCAGGACGTCAGCCTCGAAGGGGGGGGAGGTGCGTAGCGGGCACCAGCAGTATGGGTGGGTTCGGGTGCACTCTTCCCATGATCAGTTCTGGGCCTCCTGCAGGGACGAATCACTCTGCCCCTGAACCATACCATGGAGGCAGAAGCATGATCTGCCCACTCAAGCGCACCTTGAGGTCCGGCATCCCTGCTGCTCCCGCTGCAGGAGCTCAGGAAGGACGACAGCCGGCGGGGCCAGCTGCTCTCCGATCCCAAGGGGGACGTGGGCAGCTCCCAGACTGCGTGGGGGTGGGCGTGCGAGGTGTTGGTCGTATGAGTTTTCGACCATGCGCCGCAGATGCTCCTGTTTGGGGAGCGCACCGCATTCGCTTTACGGCTCGCGACGCATGTCTCACTGCACCTCACCGGCATCCTACACCTCCAACTTGCCTGCCTGGGGCGAGCAGGGCGACTGCCCGAGCACACCCTTGGAGCTCATTGCGGCCCGCGCCATCGAGCCTGGATGGAAGGGGGACCAGGTGGATGGGGTGGCGGGGAGTGCAAGCCGACCTTCATGCACACCCACTCCAGTCTCCAGACGCAGCAGGAGGAGGCGGCGGCCCCCCGTGGGCTCGGTTGCCTGACGCTTTGAAGACAGCCACCTAAGCTTTACTCGTGCTCGACGCACCATCAGACATGATGTCCCCCACACCCTCGCAAGTTGACTCTTCCCCATCCACACCCCTGTGCCTCCCCATCCCTCACAGCACATGGATCAGGCCCCCCTCCACACTCACCCTGCATGCCCGCCAGGTCGGCCAGGTAGGTGCTGGGCAGGGCCGCGGGCGTGGTGCGCGCCTTGCGATCCGCCCTCAGCATGGCCAGCAGCATGCGCGCGTCCCCCGGCACCTCCAGCTCGCTGAATCGCACCTGGCTCAACACGCGCTGGGTGACGGCGCCGTCGGGCGCGCGGGTGATGACACGCAGGTCGCTGGGCGCCACGGGCACCACGATGCGGCCCCCCCCCGGCCCCAACAGGGCCAGCAGGGGCCCCAGCCGCTCCGGCGGACAGGACGCGCCGACGTGCACGCGGTCGAAGCGGGCGCGCAGACGCGCGGAGGGCAGGAAGACGTCGCGCGCTCGGAAGTCGACCTCGCAGGCCGTGGCCGCGTATTCGGTGCCGGCCGCCGCCAGCCGCCGCACGTTGTCGCGGCTCAGGCGCACCGCTTGGCGCCGGACGTCGATGCCCACCACGGAGCCGGCCCTGCCCACCATGAAGGCGGCGCAGGCGGCCAGGATGCCGCACCCGCACCCGACATCCAGGACCTAAGGTGAGGGGGGCGGGGTCGACCAGGTCGGGATGTGGCGGACGCCTGCTCAGGTCCCGAGCACAGGGGAGTGTCAGCGCACTCGCGGGTTGGCCGTCCGCAGAATGATGAGCCAGTGCTCATGAACCAATCGCACTGTGAACTGAAGGCATGTAGGCCTCCACCTGCCACTACAGCCTGCTGAGCCCCAATGAAGGAAACCCCCAAACAACACAAACACACCCTGTGGCCGGGCTTGATGTCGAGGGCCTCGATGCAGGTGGCGTGCATGTGAGGGGCCGAAACGTTGAACTCCATGCTCTCCAGCCGTATGGGCGAGTCTGCCAGGGCCTCGTAGCGGTACTCCTCGGGGACAAAGGCGTCGCGGGGGCAGGCCCTCATGGCTCGTGCCACCAGGTCACTGCAGGGAGCACATGATGGAGTTCCGGCGATGGAGACACAGGGGAGCAACCTTTCTCAAGACAAGGGGACTGACAGTGCAAGGCTCCCAGCCTTGGCACAACCTCTTGTTCAGCGGGGACTCTGACATCACCGTGCGTCCAAGCCTACCTTTGGATCACCCCTCCGCGCTTCAAGGCGGCCACAAGGTCATCGTTGCTCGCCGCCGTCCCATGGTCGACCATGCGCCCGCCCGCTATCAAGCGCAGAAACTGGTGCAGGGGGAGGCGGTTGGCTTGTGTCCTCTGAACTGGCTGGCCAGCAGGCTCCTGGGAGGCGGGAAGGGAAAGGGGTCTTGTGGGACAACTGCCAATACCAATGTACTGGCAGGCCACGGACCGGTCAGAGGGAGGGTTCCGGAAGGGACGACAATCCCGAGTACCGCCGCACGAGGGCAGCATCCGGCACGTAATTCAAGATGATGAGTGAATTTTCATGCACTGTCTAAAACATGTCAGCTGCCCGGGGAGGCTCACTCCATCGGATTCCTCCTCCTCGGAGACGGTGTCCATGAGGAACTCGAGGTCATCGTCCATGGTGTTTAGCCCCAGAATCAGAGTGTCAGATCCGATGCGAACTTCGAATCTGGGATGGAATCGACGTGCGAATGTAGTGAAATGTGCAATGCTATAGACCGGGACGCTTGTGCGAGGGACGCGCGCCTCTCCTTGTACCATCATTGGTGTCGGAGCCGGGCCTGCACCCCATACCGGTCTCCCGACCTCGCTCCTCGCTCCCATCGCCTACCTTGCGTGCCAGGTGCGGTCTGCAAAGCTCATTCCATTACCAATACGAAATAGCATCCCGTGCCGCAGGGTGGGGGGATGTGGTGAACGTGGGGATGCTTGCCCTTTCTCCAACCCGGGTCGAGAGGTAGCAGGGCCCCGTGGCTGACAGCCCCAGCCAGGTTGGTATGCACGGCAAGCCTTTGATGATTCCATTCAGTGTTTCCCAATAGTACATGGTCAGTTGGGCGTAATGCGCTCTTTGGAATGCACGGGTTAGACTGCAGAGCACTGGCGAACCCCACACTCCTGGCACACAGCATGCGGGAGCCCGCAGGAGAGCACTGCAGGTGGATCACGAGCAGGAAGCTGCATGCTTCACGCCCCCTCTTCGTCGGTTTCCCACTCGCTCTCATCTGCCCTCGCGTGCGCCTCCTCCTCCTCCGCCTCCTCCCCTGCCTCTGCCGCCTCTTCGTCAGAGGAAGTCAGCTCCTCCTCCTCCTGCGGATCCAGCCCCTGACCGGGCCGGGGGACCCGGCCCTCGATCCAGGCCTGGCCGCAGCTGCGGAACACGCGCAGCATGTCGGCGGTGAGCTCCAGGACGCCCTCGTGGTCCACGAAGCTGTCCGGAACCTGGCCGGCCAGCTCCTCGTCCGTCGCACACGCGGCGATCAGCGCGTGCGCCGCGTCGCGGCAGTCGTACCGCGCGTGCATCTGCTTGGTGGGGCCCGCATCCTCTGCGGGCCAGAGGGTGATGTGGGAGGGGTGGCGGGAAATAATTTTGCGGGGCGGCGTCAAAGGGGGTACAATTTTATGAGGCTCTTGAGGCCCCGCACCCATGCGAAGCCCTGTAAAAATGCCCCTTGCTCTTTGAGACTCCCTGGAACTGACAACTGAGCAGTCCTACTTCCCCATATGAACCACACACATGACTGCACCCCTCATGATAGTGCACCCACTCCCTCGCCCATTCCCCTCTCCCCTCTCACCCGCTTCATAGACCTCGACCACCATGCGGCGCAGGGCCTGCACCCCGCCGACGCGCCTCAGCTCGGTGCGGTTGGGCAGGTACTCCATGATGGCCACGATGGCTACGGCCGCGGAGCAGCGCACGTAGGGGAAGCCGGGCTGCAGCTGGCGGCATAGCGCGCTCAGCGCGCCCGCCCCCGCCACGTGCGCGGCCAGCTCGCCGCCCAGCAGGCCGCGCATGATGGACAGGAAGCGCGCTGCCGAGTGCTGCGCATACACGTCGGTGGCGTGCAGCAGGCGCGCCGCCGGCAGCGCGCCCAGCGTGGCCAGCAGGTGGCGCACGTCCTCGCCCACGCGCATGGCGGCGTCGGCCTGGCTGAGGGCCGCCGCCGCCACGCCGGCGCCATAGTAGTCGCCGTGGCGCAGCAGCCAGAGCAGGTCCAGCATCATGTCCTGAAGGGGGGGTTTGGGTGGGAGAGGGGGGGGAGCAAGGTGGCAGCTTCACCTCCTGGCCACGCTGACAACATGCATCTCCCTGGCGCATGGCATGCGGAGAAGAATCAGCGCAACATGCGCCGGGGAGGCTGGCATGGGCCTCGCCAACGACACAACACCGCATCCACGGTCCCCCATGCTTGCTCGTCGCCTGCCCTGCCGAAGCCCTTCTCGCCATGCAGCCCGCTCCAGGCTCCACACCTTGAAGGCTGCGGTGCGGGCCTCGGCCATGTCCAGGATGGCTGGCGTGCGCTGCCAGTCGATGAACATGTTGTTGATCTTGCCGGCCGCCACGCCGCGCAATCGCACGTCCCCGCCACGCAGCGAGGCCAACAGCCCCTGCAGTTCGGGGCCGAGTGGGGCGAGCGCGGCCTCATTCGCGGCGGCGTTCGCAGCCTGCGGCTGGGCCACGCCGTGCCGCTCGCACCACTCCCGGATGGTCTGGCGCAGGGCCGTCAGCGGCACGACCTGGGGGGGGATTGACGTTTTGAGGGGGTTGGAGGGACCATGCCAGCACGCTATAGGGGATGAATGTGATTGCTGAGGGAGGGCAAAATTCGGCCTGTGCCGGCCATGGTCACAGGGTCGGAGTGGCATCCCTCAAATCACACGCAGCAAGCGCTTCCTCTCCCAATCCTCAGCATCACCTCCCCGACACATCCTCTGCGTCCCAACCTCGATGTCCTTGAGCAGTATGTTGGTCTTGGGGCAGACGCGGGATCCCGTGGCCAGCCACTGGAAGAGGGACTCCCGGCTGTAGATGGCGCCTGTGCCCACCAGGACGACAGGGTCATGGGTTATGCCCAGGGAGATGGGGTCCAGGAAGGCCTCCGGTACCTCCGGCTCCTCCTCCGCCTGCGGGGCGGCGGGGGGGTCCTCCACCAGCCTGGGAGCTACCTGGGGAGCCTGGGCTGGGGGGGCCGCCTGCACCCGCGCCAGGGCCGCGGGGCCCGTCAGGAGGTAGGAAACAGGGAGCTGGGTTCCATCAGTGGGAATGGGGTGCGCGACGGCGTGGCCGTCCAGGGAAAGCAGGATGATTTCCCGGGGGGGCCGGTGCTGCACCAGCCACCACCAGCCTGCAGCGCCGAATCCCGCTGCCGCGGCCAGAGAGAGCCAGCCCACTTGCTCGTGCACCGACATGGAGGGTGTCGGGATCCCCCGTCACTTGTCGATCCTATTCCGCGACTCTTGGACACCTCGGACACGAGACTGGGTGTCGCCCAGTGTGGAACCCACCTGTGCGCCTAGCCCCTCAGATGAGCATAATATACATCAGGAATGCATGCGTGGAGAAACGAGAATTACCGAGATTTAATTCTGGTACTTGGCTTGTCCTCGTTTACGGGTGTTGGGCGCTGGTCCCCTGGGCGCGAGTTGGCCGAGGGGTACTTAGAACCCTCCCAACCAGATGATCTGACCCTCATGTATGAACTTTCGAGTGCTGCGCTCGCAAAGCCCTTTCACAAACTCTTGCACCTGCCGCTCCTGCTCGTGGGATTCTGCTTCTCTATTGAAAATTTGGCCCAAGCATCAGCGCGCTCAGGAGAGCGTTCACAAACAGCAAGCAAGCGGGCGCTACCCCAGCAGATCGGCAAAGGGGTCTGCAGCCTTCTTGGCAGGCGGGGGCGACTGCGCTTTCTGCATGGCACCGCCCGCCATCGCCCGCATGCCCACGCCCCCCAGGTTCCAGTTGGGCGACGAGGTGGCCGGCGATGGGGAGGCCAGCCCCGGCGGCGGTCGGGCGCCGTCGGCCGCAGATGCAACGGGCGTGGGTCCGAGGAAGGCTCCGCCAAACGGGTCGTAGTCCTGCACTGGGGCGGACTGCCCGCTCGTCTGCAGCCCCTCCAGCATGGCAAAGGGGTCGCTGGGGGCATTGAGGGGGGTCTGCTGCTGCTCACGCTCTGGCTGGTGCGACACGCTCTCCAGACCCACCGCCCCGCCCCCAAAGAAGAGGTCTGTCTCGTTGGCATGCCCGTTGCCCGATAGCTGCTGGGATCCCAGGTCGACAGGGTCCTCTCCCAGCAGATCGCCCAACAGGTCGGGCGCAGGCGCGGCGGGAGCCTGGGCCGGCTGAGCACGTGCCCCCCGCGCCGCCGCAGGGCTCCTCCCCACGCCCCTGCCCACCCCGGCGCCGGCGGCGCCTGTGCCGGCCTGGGCCCCCCCGCCGCCGAACGAGAGAGGCCGCGAGCTGCGCCCGCGCGGGTCGGCCTGGTGCTGAGGCGGCGCGGCGTCGCGCGAGGGCCCTGCGCCAGGC
>NW_011934162.1:350457-351120 GCF_000733215.1 Auxenochlorella protothecoides
CCCGCGTCCGGGGCGCCGGTGACACGCCCCGACGCCGGCGCCGCGGCGCGCTCGTACGCGGCAAAATTGAGGCTGCCCTGCGGCTGGGCGGCAGGCAGCGTGTGGTACAGGCCGTCCAGCCCCCCCGGCCCGAGGCCCAGCGAGGCGCGGTCCAGGGAGGGCGGGGAGGGCGCCGGCCCGAGGCCCAGCGAGGCGCGGTCCTCCTTGCTCAGGTAGGGCGGCGCGCCAGCCCTCTCTGCCTGCGTTTGTTTTGGGGGATGGGTGGGGGGATGTGCGTGAGGGGGGGGTATGTATGTGGGGTGCATGGCATCGAGGGCCCAGGAAGCGTGAAACGGCGCGACAAGCCTGGGAGCCAGCCCTCAGCGTGGTCCCAGCCTCACGGCACCGAGGCTGGGCACCCAGGCAGAAACGCAACACAGAACTCCCTCTCCACCCCCCAGGTGACAACCAAACTACACCTCCAGCGCACCTCCTGAACGTAGGCGTTCAGGAAAGGGAGGCTCGGGTCCACCTCCACCTCGGCCGCCGCGGCGTCGTAGGGCAGTGCGGCACACTGCACTTCCGCTCCGCTCGCCAGCAGACGCTGTATCTGCACCGCCCGCATCTGCAGCGCGGCGTCCGCGGAGCGCGCGGCGCGGTCCAGGAAGGCGGTCCCCTCCCGCG
>NW_011934162.1:352106-372625 GCF_000733215.1 Auxenochlorella protothecoides
AGCTTGCCCAGCGCGCCGGCGGCCGCGGCGAGCACGCGCGGGCCGGGTGCGTGCGTCTCGCGCAGCGCGCACAGCGCGTCCAGCGCGCCATCCAGGCCCCGGCTGGACGCTGCGCCGTACTCGCCCGCGACCCACACCGCCGCCGCCAAGAGCTGCGGCGGGGCGGTGACCGGCGGGCCTCCGGAGACGGGCGTGGGGTCGGCGTCGCTCACTTGGTCGCCGTCGCCAGGTCCATCCCCGCCCCCCGCCCCCGCGTCCCCGCGACTGATCGGCCCATCCAGGCGCTTGAGCAGCTCGTCCACGGCCTCCCCCAGCTCCTCCTCGCCCTCCGCGCCCATCTCGGCCACCACCGCCGCCAGCGCGTCGCCCGCGCCGGGCGGCGCGTCGGCGCCCGCGGCCTCCAGCGTCTGCGCCGCGGTGCGCACGTACCAGGCGTGCCCCGGCGCGGCGCGCTCGGCCAGGGCCAGGAGCTGGGCCGCCACGCCCGCGCGCGCGGCGTTGGCCCCCGCCCCCGCCCGCCCGCCGCGCAGGTGGGCCAGCACCTCCCGCGCCACCACGCCCACGTTCCCCGCGTCGGCCATGGCAAAGAGGAGGCCCAGCGTGGCGTGCACCAGGGTCTCGTCCCCGCCGCGCAGGCAGTCCACCACGCCCAGCTGCGCCGCGGCGACGCGGTCGGGCGCCACGCGCACGAGGCGCGCCAGCGCGTCCACGCCCGCGAACCGCGCGTTGGGCTCGGGCGAGGCCAGCAGCGCGGCCGCAGCGTCGGCGGCGGCCGCCGCATCGGGGCCGGGGGCCGCCAGCGCCGCGTGCGTGCGCAGGCACTCCAGCGCCACCGCGCGGCCCAGCGGCGAGGCCAGCGCCTCGGCGCGGCGCTGCGCCTCGCCCACCACCGCGCGCACGTCGCCGGAGACGGAGGGCGAGGCCTCGCCCAGCGCGCGAAGCAGGCGCAGCAGCTCCATCTGCGCCGGGCGGGGTGTCGGTGGGCGGTCGCGGGAGCGCACGGTCGTCGCCGCGCCTTGCACAGGCGCGCCTGGCTTCCGAGCAGGTGCACAGGGAGCGCGCCTCGGCATCCAAAATCTCCAGCCACGTGCCCCAGATGAACCCCTCCTCACGACCCGCACGCAATCAAATAGCAGTCAGCATTCGAGGCACGAGTGCCTCGCTTCCCCTCCCCCCCGCCGTCCCCTCCCCCCCAAAACAATATACAACCCACCGCACCTGCAAGAAGGGCGCAGGGGCGCGGTGCAGCTCGAACGCGCGGCCCAGCTTCCCCTCGTAAGCCTGCTTGAGGATGGCGGTGAGGTAGGGCGCCAGCGCGCCGTACTGCCCCGGTTCGGCGCGGATGAGCTGGCCCAGGCCTGCCAGCGCGGCGGCCATCAGCGCCGGCTCGCGGTGTCCCAGGCGCTCCACCAGCGTGCGCTCCAAGTCGGCCCCCGCGCCGGGGTCCAGCTGGAGGAAGCGGTGCAGGGCCAGCAGCGCCTTGCGCGCCACGCCGGGGGCCGGGTGGGCGAGCAGAGCGGTGACGGAGGGCAGGAAGGCTGTGACCAGCTCCGGCGTGGCGCCGCGGCAGGCGGCCTGCAGCGCGGTGGCCACCACCAGCCAGTTGTCGGAGGCGAGGTCGGCCAGGATGGTGGCCGTCAGCATCAGGCCCAGCTCTGAGCCGGGGGGGAGGAGCAGGGACGCCGCCAGGTAGGCGGCCTATTGGTGTGTTGGTTTGGGGGGGGGGAGGTGGGCGCGGGGACGTCAGAGCTATGAGGGGGAAAGGTTGCAGGGATCTACACTGCCCCACAACAGAACAGGATGAACGCCGATCCACAGAGCGACAGCAGGGTGCCAGCCAGCCAGACCACCCCCACCCACCTTCTTCACGACCAGGTGCTTCTCGCTGCAAAGCTGGATGACGGTGGCATGGCCCCACCGGGTGTCGTGGCCCAGCATGTCGATGTAGATGAGGTAAATGAGGAAGTCCTTGGAGGCCCGGAGGTCCCGGCGCCCGCTCTTGATCTTGGACCGGCACAGCTCCACCATGCGCTGCACGATGGCATCCTCCTCACCCTTGCTCTTGCTCTCACCAATGCCCCGGACCAGCTCATTGAACTCGCTGGTCACGGGCAGGGAGCGCTTGGCCAGGGTGGACAGGGTGGACGACAGGGCGCTCATGGTGCTCTGCACGAGGCCCCGTGGCGATCCGCGTCGATCCTCGACACTGGGTGCATGCGCCTGAATTATGAATTCGAACGCAGCAGGCCTGGGGTGTGAGGTATGCCCCTCCTGTGGATGCCCTGACAATCGTCAACCCGGTCGTTTCCGCGCCCTGCAGGTCGGGAGTAGGAGGTGAACACCCTTGATTAAACCTCCTCTCAGGAGGTCCTCTTACTATACACCACCAAGCCATGCTGTATGAGTATGATAATTAAGCAATCGTGTGCAATTCATATCGTTTACATTGCCAATTTGAGGATGGACAACGAGGGTGCACTCATCTGTGACTAGAATTTGCAGCAGGTGTGCGAGGGATAAGCAGTTCAAGTTGGTGATGCTATCAGCATACATGGAGCTGGCGGCTCAATGCAACAGTTGTGGGTTTGTAAAAGTGCTTTTCAGATACCCAGCAGCTCCGGGCATAGCTTTGTAGTGAGGGAGATGCTGAGCTGTGCATGATTAACGACAAGGTCAGAACTCTGACAATCACAGACTGGGCCTGTAACCTTGTCAAATTGTCGTGCTCTGTACAAATGCTGTCCCATGCCAAGGATCAGGCTGCAAAACTTGCAGATCGCGACTGCATGCGACCCTACAGGGAGCGTCATCCAGCACTGCAGCATGCACGTCATGGCCTGAGGTTCGACTGGCGCATCAACACTGAGCAGCACCTGTGCTTAATGTGAGCAGGCTGAGGCCGTTTGAGCTGTTGCTGGGTCGACGGGGGCAGTGAACATCATACAGCCCTGCTGGGCGCTTTGGCGCATGCACCAATCTGGATCGTCCAGCGGTCGCAATCCGCCAGGATTTAGTCACTCATGGGCTGCCCGCCTCCCTCATCGGGGCAGGTGGGCCATGAACTCGTTGTATGCCCCCTCCAGCTCGAAGAGGAGCTGCCGCGCCTCGCCCTCGTCCAGCTCGTAACTGGCGGGCAGGCCATGCAGCTTGCTCACCCAGGCCTTGAGCTTCAGGCGGCCGGGCAGGTCTAGTGGCAGTGTGGGGACCTGGAGGCACGAAGAAGGAAGGGGATGCTGGCGTTTCGTCACGTTGGCAAAGGATCACGAGTGGGGAGGGCGATCCACAGCATGACCTTCACCCTTCACGGTTGCACGAGGGGGAAAGAGCTTGACCACAAGAGCAGCCTTGATTGGTGAAGGAGCAGCACTGTTTTCGAAATCCGGCCACAGGCCTCCACGTCTGCACCCCCAAGGGTATGGAGCGCTCCTTGCCGTGCCTGAGCAGTGAGACCGATGACTTCCGGTGTGCAAACTCCTCTCCGCCCCAGAGGCATAGATGGCCACACTGGCCCCCCATCCCCTTGCCCACCTTGTTCAGGGACTGGGTCAAATCTGAGAGCAGGGGAAACACCTGGTCCACAGCCGCCATGTTCAGCTTGAGGGCGTCCATGGTGGTGATGAACTGCCCCACGGCATCCGCCACGGCGGCGGTGTACCCTGCCTCCCCGCTGCTCGTGGCCCGGCCATGCTCCACGGTGGCGGGCATGCCCGACTGGGCCAGGCGCCGCGCCGCCATGGGGCACTGCATGCCGTAGGTGGCCATGAAGGACTGCAGGCTGGGCACGCTCTCTGACACCGTGCTCCACAGGGTGCGGTAATGGGCGATGAGGCGCTGGCAGGCGGGCTCATAGTCCCTGGCGCTGATGGCGTCCCGCACATACGCCCGCTCTAGCTTCTCCGTCGACTTCAGGATGGCATACAGGTCTGGCATCGAGGAAGGACGGGTGGTGGTGATGGTGTGAAGGTGCAAGGTTCACGAGCCCCAACACTGGGGTTCCACATGGTTCCCTTCCCAGCATGTACAACCTCTACCTCACCTGCATACTCCTCTAGGAGGTCCCTCTCCTTCTGGCTTGATGTGTACCGCGAGATCAGACTCGGCACATTTGCCAGGGGAGGGAACTCGGCGGTCATAGGGGCCGAGCACGAGCTCGACGCGGCAGAGACCTTACACCCCACCTACGGCTTGAAGACAACGTTACACCCCGATGACGCTACCTTTATGACCCAAGCATGTCACTCAGTATCTTGGGTGTATAGCTTAGGCACAACGGAGCGTGCAGGCCGTCCTCTTCCTAATGCTCCTCGTTCCGGCAGACGGGATGGGAGTCGCGCGCCCTCTGGTCAGATTCGCATTGCCTTCCTTAGGTAGAATTTGCACAATGGCGGTTCACACCAAAAGGACATTCATCAGCAGCACAGTAATGTCTGTGACGACCAGGAAGCAGGCTTCAAACGCAAAGCGCGGGGCAAAGAGGGACCAGGCGTAGAGGTGGCGACGCTGGACGGCTGCGCTGAGCATGGCCGCCAGCGCCGCAGCGCAGCGGAGCGTTCCCATCATCGCTATTGCACCTTCAGGAGCATGTTGCGGGGATGGAACCGGCCTAGAAGACTCCTGGGTCTTCTCCGCTGCCCCAGCTAGCCTTGCTTGGGAGGCCGTGCTGCCCCAGGGAACGCCTGCCAAGGTGGTAACGAGGAGCATGGGCCCAAAGGTCTCCAGTGCCACGAGCACACCCGAGCGGTACAGATGGAAATCATCATCCGTCACAAACCCTGTTGGATGGAGGTGAGCAGGGTTGAACGTGGAGCGTCATGGGTACACTCTAATGTCATTCTGTGCCCTTCAGATCGCACATGGAACCTCACGCGTTCGTCCCCCCCCCCCCTCCCCCCCTCCCAACCTGCCGTCCAGTGCACTCCCGCAAACTCGCACAGGTGCCCCGAGGCATAGAAGGCGTGCATGGCTGCCAGAACAAGCTGCAGCTGCGCCAGGCACGAGCGCCGACGGACGGCGGGCAGGTACGCAGCCACCCAGCCCCAACCCAGCATGCACAGCATGGCGAGACTGGTGCTGGGCGGGGAAAGCAGGGCCACCAGGGCTGCAAGGCCCGCAGGCAGGAGGCCGGGGTGGCTCCTGAGCACACGGCGATTGAGTGCCAGGCTGAGGAGGGCCAGGCCCGAGGTGGAAAGGGACACTCGCGCAAACAGGCGGGTGGCTGGCTGTACGTAGCCCCCGTCGGTCTGGAAGAGACGGCCTGGAGCCCAGGCCAGGAGGGCGGACAGAGGGGCGTCTGAGGCTGCGACCCCGGCATCCACAGCCCCCTGCACCACATGCCGTGCCGCTGCAGCTGCAAAGGACGCTGCCACTGCCAGTCTGGAAGGTGAGGGTCAAAGGGATGGAGGGTGACGGCAGGATGTGTGCCCCGGGCCTTTGCATGATACGATGCCGAGACCACCATTGACACTGGTTGCAGAGAAAGGCCCACCCTCCCACTCTGGACAGAGCAACTGCCCTGACCCACCTGGCGAGGCGCGCGGATGCCAGGATATTTGCCGCGGCAGGGTCAACTCCAGGCACGTGCATGCTGAGTGCGCACACGGCCATTCCCAGCAGCGCCGCAGGGAAGCCAGCCACGAGCAGGCAGCCTGCCCAGCTGGAGGGCTTGCCGGCTAATCGGGTTATATGATCTGTGCCCGAGGCAAGCAGCTGGGCTCCCCAGCTCACGTTGGCGCCGAGGTGAGCAGCAGGCTCCTTGTCGTGCACTGTCAGCTTCTGCCAGAACCCCCAGCCGGAGTGCTGAGTCAGCCCCAGGCGTGCAGACAGGAGGAGCGCGAGCAGCCCCGCCCCGCCCAGCATGAGTATCGCCAGGAGTGTCTGGGTCCGAGGTTTCAAAGTTGTCAGCGACTCGAGGGTCAGGAGTACCCAGGCAGCTGCTGCGACGCCGGCGGTCCAAGTGCCTGGCGTTGAAGTAGGGGTGAAGTTTGTGTGTGCCGAGAGGGTAGCATGTGAGTCGTATCTCTGGCACCTAGACCTTGCATATCATTCGTGCTCCCAGGATGAATCTGGGGAGACACCCCCGCAGACAGCACGAGTCTTTGCCGCTCGCCCCAGCCACCCACCTTCATTCAGCAGGTAGAAGAAGGAGAAGATGCCCAGCACAGGCACTGCAGCACAGATGGCTGTGCCGAGGCTCAGCAGCCTTGGGACACTTGTGAGTGTGGAAACAGGTGCCTTTGGCTTTTTCTCGATACCCCGAGGGGCAAGGGCCACATAAGCTCCCAAAGCCTGGGCAGCCAGGGCGAGGGCCACCGCGACTAGACCCAGGACCATGGATGTCGTGCCAAATTGGGTCCACTGGGGTCGGGCAAGCCGCGAGGCGAGCTCCAGGAAGTCCAGCGCCCTGACGCGGGGATTATTGGTAGAGGGAGTGTTTTGGGGGTGGAGGTTGCAACATTGGTGAGTACTTGCACAGTGACGGGCGTGGGATTGCACTCCACTCTCTGTTGGCCTTGTCTGGGTGTGCAGTCATGGAACTGCCTGAAAAACCGGCTGCCCCCTCAGTCTCACCTGCCGGCCTCAGCCTCGCTTCCCTTCTTGCTGGTCTCGCGATCACCGAGAAGATCAGCATGCTCCTGCAGCACCCGGCCAAGCACCTGCTTGGGAAAGTACGCTGCGAGTGCATACGCCTCCAGGTACCTCACCACCTGCTCCACATTTGCCCATGCAGCAATTTCCAGATCCTTGCCGTTGGAAGCCCCGAGTTGGAAGAGGTCGCGATGGACCCTGCCAAGGTTGCAGTAGGGAGTGGGCAGGCCCAGCAGCGGCGCCAGCGTGGCCGCAAAATCGGCCTGCACCATCACGCCTGTGACTGGTATTGGGAAGCCTGCTGATGCTTGTGCTGCTGTCTGGGCGGGCGGGCTCCTGGCCAGAGCTCCCAGGCTGACAGCGACCAGGGCGGAGTCCACCTCTGGGTCGCTTCCGCCCCCGTGCTCTCCCGTGAGGGTCTGGCCTGGGTTATTCGAGGTGGCCGGGGATGGACAAGGTGAGCTTGTGTGGGCTCCATGAACAGGATCCCTCATGGCAAAAGCAAGCCACAGTCCGGGATTCCCTTGGAAAGCCAAGGAGCGTGGGTCTTGAGTCGCTGGTCGCCACGCCTGATCCCACCCATGCCAGCCCCTCCCATCATCTCCGTGCCACACCAGTCTCTCACGCTCACCATGGTCCCCCAGCACGAGGAGCAGCGTCCTCTCATAGGCCTGGCCGGGCCCCGCCACCTCCAGCATCGCATCCACCCAACCCTGCACCAGGGCATCCGTCTGCGCCAGCTTGCTCAGCATCTGGGCCGAGGCGACGCCGTGGGCATGGCCTGCATGGTCCACGCCCAGCGTGTGGCCGATCAGCAAGTCCCAGGACCCCGGCGCGGCCAGGAGGGCGGGCAGCTGGGCTGCCACTCCCTCGTCCACCGAGTGCAGGTCCCGGACGTTGAAGCAGGGGAAGGGGTGCGCGGCCGAAAACTGGCGGGGGAAGAGCTGGGTCCACGTCGTGTCCCCCACAAACGCCTGGGAAGAGGGAATGGCGGGGGCGGTAGGTGTGGAGGATGGACTTGAGGTCACGCAGCGAGGGGCAGCATCCCATGGCCATGACATGAATACTCATTCGAGTGAGTACAGACAGTGACTGGACCAGAGACCAGCAGCGGCCTGGGAGGTGCCTCTGCGTGTTCTGATTCCGATGCTGTTGGAATGCACAGGAGCTTGTCACATCCCAGAGCCATCCCAACACGCCACCACAAAGGCACATCCCAGTGCCCCTGCCAACCCACCACACGCTTTCCGGCCGCGACGGCCTGATCAACGAGGTTGTCTTCGTCCAAGGGCCCGGCAGAAAAGCTGTTGCCGATGTCAAAGAAGGACGGCAGCCCGCCGGTCATGAGGCACTTGAGGCGCTGCAGGGTGGTGGTGGGAGCCTCTGCCAGGAAGCGAAAGCTGCGGGCTACCTTTGCCTGCATTGAGGGAGGGGGCCGTGGGCGAGTAGCAGTAATCTTGCTGCAGCAAGGCTCTAGCTGCAGCGTCAGGATCCATCTTGTGCCTAGGCGCACCTGTAGCTCTGTTTGGGCACTTGCAGCAGACCACCAACACCCACTTGCTCCCAGATGCCTCTTACATCAGGATGCTGAGCCAGGCTGCTCAGGAAGGGCATCTGCCCTTGGTGGCAGGGCACTCCAGGCTCGCACTGGTATCGGCCGTCCGCAAACACCATGTCATACCGCAAGGCATCGATCACCAAGATGACTGCCCGGTCAAAGGGTGCTGAGCTGTTGCCCGCAGGTGAGGGTGGAGATCGGTCCGGGAGGTGCACGCGGGTAAGGAGAAACCCATTTATGAATAAGGCTATGCCCACGAGATGGAGTGCAGTGTATCCGAGCAGGCATCGGAGGGTGCGTCGGTGGACACTGGGGAAGGGAGTGGCTGATTCCGTCATGCCCAGCTCAAGGGCAGGACGCCGCGGGCATTCCTGCTGATCAGCAGCGGCAAGCATGCCCGCTGTTTGGATCTGGGGTCTACATGCTACGACTTATAGTGAGTTGTTGTCGTAAACCCGTCTGCCAGCATGCATGTCAATATTCGAATTGCATGCTGCGCGGAATCCTTGTCGGCATCTCATTCCATGATCGCAAGGGATGCACGCACTGCACAGTGAACAAGACAGGATTCAAGAATGGCCATTCCGTGCACATCTCGATACATATTGTATTTGCCCGGGACATGCCTGCATGGAGTCGGCGTCGATCCTCGCGAGGCTCTCATCATGTGCCCATGCAGGGTCGAGGCCCATGGATCCAGCCATGCCGTGCTTGAGAGCACGCTCTGCACGGATCAACTCTTTCAAAAGGCATTTAGTTCAACCTCAGCGTGATTCCGTGGCGCATGTCGATGCTTCAGAACGGCAGGAGCTCTTCGACTCCATCTCCCCCATGTACGACCGCCTGAATGATGTGCTCAGCCTTGGCCTGCACCGGGTCTGGAAACGCATGGCCGTCAAGTGGAGCGGCGCGAGGCCAGGGGATCGAGTCCTGGACCTGTGTTGTGGCAGCGGGGACCTGACTTTCCTCCTGGGCGAGGCTGTGGGGCCCAGGGGTCAGGTGGGTGTGGGGCCTCAGTTCTCGCATCAGAGAGAGGAGATTTCCAGCGCCTGCGCTGTCCAGGGCCCATCGGGCGTGCAGGCCGCAACCCAAACCACACTGATCTCCAGCCATGAACCCTCGCCCGATCCCACCCCAAGGTGGTCGGGCTGGACTTCTCTGGGGCCATGCTGGCCAGTGCGGCGCAGCGTGAGCTTGACCGCCCCCGCTTCGACCGCCTGGTGCCGCCCCTGCAGTGGGTGCAGGGCGACGCGCTGGACTTGCCCTTCCCAGACGCCAGCTTCCAGGCGGCCACCATGGGCTACGGTCTTCGCAACGTGACAGACATCCCCCGCGCCCTCCAGGTGTGTGTGAGAGGAGGGAACTGGAGATTCGGGCGGACCTGGGCCCGGCAGCGTGAGCGATGCAGGAGATCAGCCTGCGATGAGTGGACCCCTGGACCAATGCAGCCCTCAGCACTTTTGTCTGCATACCCTTACCCGAATAAAGTGTTCTCCAAATCTCTCCACCCCCCTTGCCCGCCAGGAACTGTACCGGGTGCTGGCGCCCGGGGGCGCCGCCGCCATCCTGGACTTTAACAATGCCGTGGAGGACAGCCCCGTCGCCGACGGCGTGCAGAGCTTCCTGCTGGGGACGGTGGTGGTGCCGGCCGCCCGCGCCCTGGGCGTTGCCGAGCAGTATGAGTACCTGCGCCCCTCCATCCAGCGCTTCCCCACGGGTACAAGCGGCATGGGGATGGTACTGTGCGAACGTTGACCGTCTAGTTTCTCCAGCTTGCTCTTTGAGTGTCGCTGTGACCTCGTGCCGGTCCCACGCTGCCCCCCACTCCACCCCCACCCCCTTCCACGCGTAGGCCGGAAGCAGGAGGCGCTTGCACTGCAAGCCGGCTTCGCCCAGGCCACGCACTACACCCTGGGTTTCGGCATGATGGGCGTGCTGGTCGTGGAGAAGCGGTGACATGGTGCGCCCCCTCTGTTAACCGGTCTTTCTCTGTTCCTGAGCCACTCCTACAACATTCTACAGCCTAGTGTACAGTCGGCAAGAGGGTAGGAGAGCCAGCCAAGTGGGCCTCCACGTCTGGCTGACCACCTGGACCCAGGTGCCTCGCCGGCCTCCGATCCCCTCACGCCTGCCCCGCCGCGTCGGCCTTCTGGCCGTCCTGGAGGTGCTTGGTGAGGTAGAACTCGCCCGCGCGGTAGGAGGACCTGACCTTGGGCCCGGCGGCGACGTACAGGAAGCCCATGCCCTCCGCGATGTCCTGGTAGGCCTGGAAGGCCTGGGGGGTGACGTACTCGGCCACCGCCATGTGGCGCTTGGTGGGCCGCATGTACTGACCCAGGGTGACCACGTCCACGCCCGCCTCGCGCAGCAGGCGCAGCGCGGCGGTCACCTCGTCCGGCGCCTCGCCGCAGCCCAGCATGATTGAGGTCTTGGTCACGCGAACACCGCGCTCCTTGGCGCGGCGCAGCACGCGCAGCGACTGCTCCCAGTTGGCACGGCGGTCGCGCACCAGTCGCTGCAGCCGGGGCACCGTCTCCACGTTGTGCGCGAAGACGTCCAGGCCGGAGGCCGCCACGCGGTCCACGCAGGCCTGGTCGCCGGAGAAGTCGGGGACCAGGGCCTCCACCAGCAGGCGGCCGTCCGTCTCCCGCTTCAGGTTGGCAATGGTGGCGGCGATGTGGGCCGACCCGCCGTCGGGCAGGTCGTCCCGGTCCACCGAGGTCAGCACCACGTAGTCGATGCCCCAGGCCGCCACCGCGCGCGCCGTGTTGGCCGGCTCGTCGGGGTCCAGCGGCGGCGGCGCACGCGAGGTCTTGACCGCGCAGAAGCGGCAGCCGCGCGTGCAGGTGTCACCCATGAGCATGATGGTGGCGGTGGCCGTGTGCCCGTCCGCCCCGCCCCAGCACTCGCCGATGTTGGGGCAGCGCGCCTCCTCGCACACCGTGGCCAGCTTCAGCTCGCGCAGCTTGGCCTTGATGGCCGTGTACTTGGCACCACCGGGGACCTCGCGCTTGAGCCAGTCGGGCTTCCGCGCGCGCTCCTGTGTATGGTGTACGTGTGTAAACTCGAGGGATGGGAGAACCTTTTGCCTCGTCACTCAACATGATGGAGAATGGAGGATGGGCAGAAGGGAGATCAGCCATATCCCCTACGAACACACCTTTGGTGCGGGGGCATGGACAGAGTAGCCGGTGAGGTCGGGCCCCTGCACGAAGGTGTCCAGATCGGGACCTGCGGCGAGAGAGCAAAGGGAGACGGTGGTGTGGATCGCAGCGCAGGGCCATGCACGGTCATGGTGCAGGTATCCCGGACGGACATCCACTCCCAGAAACCCACGGGCCACCTGCATACCCTCTGCCAGGCGCTTGCGCAGGGCCTCCACGGCCAGCTGCACCTCTGGGGCGGGCTGAGAGGTCTTTGTGGCACCCTCGAGCTCCGAGGCGGACACCGCGCTGGACACGAACATCCGCCGGGCCAGGCACGAGAGGCCCCTCGCGGCCTCCCGCTGGACAGCCAACATGCTGGCCTGCAGGACCTCTGCCAAGAGCCGTTGGCAACCCCCTTTTCGGTAAGAAGAGGGTGTGTGGGAACCGTTTGAGCCCTGGACCGGATCACATCAATCGTGAAGCTCAGGATGTGCGAGGCGAGGGTGGTATGCTGACCGTGCTTCGGCCCACGTGGGCGCGCGCATGCAAGGGGAGATGGGCAATGGCCCACCATGCGCGCGATGGGAGCGCACTGGGCACTGAGATGTGAAAGAGTGTGGCTTCATTGACATATGAATTTGGAGTGGACCTTCTGGTAAGCAGGCTTCCCGCTGCTTCTGCGAAGTGCCCCGGCTCGCAGCCCCCTGGCCGTGTCAGGCACTTGATCACCACAGCCTCGCGGTCCCTGGACGACACCGCTGTGAATAAAAGCATCTCAACATGGCGGATACAGTCAGGTGCTGCTGGTGCTCCCTGTCGTCCAGTGTCGAGCCACCATCACTCCCACCACCTGCAGCTTGGGGGAACTGCATGCATGTCAGGCACAAACCCAGCACCGCCAGCTCAACCTGCAAAGTCTCCGTACCCCAATGCCCAAGTCCATCCCCCAACTCCCCTCTCCAAGGTACCTGCTGGAGGGCATGGTGCCCGAGCTGGACGACCTGGAGAAGCGAGGCTACTTCTCCCGCGCCGAGCTGGGGCGAGTGGTGCAGAAGCGGCAGGAGCACGAGTACGCGCTGAAGCGCTCCGCGGCGCGCCTGGCCGACTACCGCCGCGCCATCGCCTTCGAGACCTCGCTGGAGGAGCTGCGCGTGGCGCGGCGCCGCGCGCGCGGCCTGTCTGGGAAGAAAACGCTGGCCGACCACTGCCTCGTCCGCCGCGTGCACTTCATCTACCAGCGCGCGACGCGCCGTTTCCGCGGCGACCTGGCCCTGTGGGGCGACTGGCTCCGCTTCTGCCACGCCACGCGGTCCGGGCGGCGCGCCAGCCGCGTGCTGGCGCGCGCGCTGGCGCTGCACCCACGCTGCGCCGCGCTGTGGACCCATGCCGCGGCCTGGGAGCTGGAGAGCAACGCGGACGCTGCGGCGGCGCGGGCGCTGATGCAGCAGGGGCTGCGCGCCTGCAAGACCGACGCGCGCGCCGCCGCCGCGCTCTGGCACGAGTACTTCCGCCTGGAGCTCCTGGTCGCGGCGCGCCTGAGGGCGCGCCGCGCGCTGCTGGGCATCGACGGGCCTGCTGGGGCGGGGGGCCCGGCGGAGGAGCAGGGAAAGACAGGAGATGCCACAACAGACTGGGCAGGGCATCCCGACGAGGCAGCGGCGGGGCCAGCTACCAAAGACAGCGAGGCCGAGGCGGCGCTGGCCGAGATCATGCGCGGCGGCATCGCGCGAGTGGTCATGCGCTCCGCGCTGGCGCAGGCGCCGCGCGACGCGGCCTTCCGCTCCCGTTTCCTCGACATCCTGCAGGAGATGGGGGAGTTCGAGGGCCGCGCCGAGATTGAGGTGGGCTGAATGTGGGGTTTGGGGTGGTTGGGTTCCAAGCGTTTTGACTGTGTGGGCTGGCGGAGTGTGGCGAGCAGGGGTGGGTCTTGGAGACACGGTTGGCCCCCTCTCACTCTGCAATCCCTCCCCCGGATTCCCACTGCTGCCGTCGACGCCCTGCTCGTGGTCCCGCAGGAGGAGATCTACGCTGGTCTGGCGGCTGACCTGCCAGAGAGCCCGCAGGCGTGGGCGCTGCGCGCCCGGCATGCTGCACCGAGCGGCGATGCTCGGGACGCCATTGCCGCCGGGCTTGAGGTATTTGAGCGGGGCCTGGCCGCCGCGCCCTCCCCCGGCCTCTACTCCGAGGCGGTGGAGTTCCTGGTGCAGGCTCTGGAGGGCGACGCTCCTGGCGCCGACGAGACCCTGGCCACGGCGTGCGAGCTGTGTCGCAGGGTGCGCAGAGCTGTGGCTTTTGGGGTTTGGTTTGGGTTCTTGCGTGTGCATGCTCGCTTGGCCTCTCCCCAGATCCATTAGACACGACGCCTCGTCCCACCCCCCTATACCAACAGGCCGGCGAGGCGGGGCATGGCTCCGTGCAGGTGCTGCTGACCTGGAGCCAGCTGCGCCTGCGCGTCGGCAACCTGGCGGGGGCTGCTGAGGTGGCGAGGACCGCGGCGGGCATGCTCCCGCAGGCGCCCGAGCTCTGGGAGACCAGCCTGCGCCTGGCCGTGGCGGTGGCGGCGGCGGCGTCTGCCAGCCGCGATGCCGAGCAGGCCAGCGGTTGCCCTACTACGTCCCATGGAGACAGCAGTGGCGATGACGAGGAGGCCGATGCGCCGGGACCCTCGGGCCGCGACGACGCGCTGATCGGCGCCGCCCTGGAGGCGGTGCGTGCCTGCCCGAGGAGCGAGGGCCTCTGGCTGCTGGCCGTCCAGTGCCTGGTGGCCGCCGGGCACAATCCAGGCGTGCTGCGGACCCAGCTCGAGGTCGTGCTGGCCCAGGGCCCGCGGGGGCCCACCGAGGTGAGGAACGAGGGGGGAGAGCGGGTATGTGTGGGGTGGTTGGGTATGGGGGAGTGCCCCTCCCGCTGCACCCTCTGCATGAACAACGGGGGCGGCCAAGCCGTTTGCACTTGAGGACCGCTGCTGTGTGGGTGATGCACCCTAGCTAACACTCCAGATTGTGAATCGCACAGGGCGGCATGGGAGCGGTGGCGGCGGCGCTGGTCCGGGCGGTGGCGCTCGTGAGGTCGCCGGCGGCTGCACGGAAGCTTTACGCGTCCCTGAGGCACCTGCCCTCCCCCGGCGGGGAGTTCTGGCATGCGGTGCTCGACATGGAGCTTGAAGCAGCCAGGGCGGGGCGCGGCGACGAGCTGCCGCGGCCGCGCATCCTGGCGCTGTTTGAGGTGGGTTGGGGCGGCGAGGGCGCTAGGGTGATTATGGGGCTTTCCTTGGTTGCCATATGGCCCAAGTTGGGGCATTCCCTCCCACCCCCTGTGGACAAGGAGAACCAGTCCTCGAGTGGGAGCGAGCGCGCACGTATTCACGGCTATTCCCCGCTAGCCGCTGCCAAACTCGGCTCCATGCTGATCGCATATAAACCTCGCCCATGGCCACGCAGGCTGCCGTGGACGCACATGGGCAGGAGGACGCCGACATGTGGGTGCGGTACATGCGCTACTCCGCCCAGCCGGGGTCCAAGGGCGGCACCGGGTCCGTTTACTGGAAGGCCGTCAGGGCTCTGCAGAGGCCCGCTGGATTCGTGGAGCGCTGCCAGCTGGAGCGACTAGCCTGAGTTCCAACGGAGTTGATGCTTCTTAGCATGCACCTGAGTCCCTCAACCCCGTATGGCACACCCCATGTATGGCCTGTGTGCTGCGCAACCCATGTAGAGAAGAGGTATACCGTCTGTAAAGGGTCGGTTATGGAGACGTGTCAATGACAAGCAGAGCTGCTCAGTTTTCAGTCGGCAAGGGGGGTGTGGGGGATGCACTCCTGGCCCTGCTTGGCGAGTGGGGGACATCCTCGGCCTCTGCAGCGGGCAGGGGCGGCGGCGAATGCCGCTCCAGGTCCTCTGCCGAGCGATCTCTCCCGGAGCGCCGATCTGCCTCTGGTGATCTGTCCCTTCCAGATCGCCGATCTGCCTCAGGTGATCTGTCTCTTTCAGATCGCCGGTCCGCCTCTGGTGATCCTTCCCTCCGCGATCGTCGATCCGCATCAGGCAAACGTCGCCTCCTTGGACTCCTGGACCGGCTGTGTCGCCGTGATTTCCGGTCTTTCTTGTGTCGATGGCGGTCTTCCCTGCTGTCGCTGCGATGGTGCCGCCTGGAGGTGCGATCACGGGAGCGATCGCGGCCGCTGTGCTTCTCCCTGTGCCTGTATTGTTGTGGGAGGGGTGGTGTGCCTGCCGTTGTTTGGAGGGTATATGGCCGTCGCCATGCGGCATGTCAGGCTCCCCAAAGGGCACAATCCCACACCTACGACTTGCCTGCTGACGCCATCGTCGTCATCGCCGCGCCTGCGCTCTTCGAACCTCCCACCATCATCCTCCCGGCGCAGCCTGTGCACGCTGTCCTCCAGGTCCCGCCGCGCCGCATTTGCCTGCCTGTTTTCCTCATCCCGCTTGGCCTGTTCGGCCCTCAGCCTTGCCTGCAAGGGGAAGGTTGGCATCCAGCTGAGTCGCATCAACTTAACACAGGGTGATATATGTACCAGGATCCGCAGCACATCTCGTACAATCGCTGTACATGCTGGACACCAGGAGGAGCTCGCAATATGACAACTATCTCCCTACAATCGAAAGCCCTTCACCAGTATTACCACCCTTCAAGGCTCACCTGGATTCGCTCGTCTTCCTCGCGACGAAGGCGGAGCTCTTCGGCCTTCTCATCAAGGAACTTCTGAGGAATACCAGTCGAGGACAGCGCCGCGCTGCTCAACAGCGTCCAGAGTTCCTAAGAATGGTCAAGGCGCAGCGGATGTGGGTTGTGGAGGGAGGGAAGGGGCCACATACGCAGACTGGCGGGGCAACTTGCTGTGCAGAGGCAACGATTCAGGAACACTCATCATGATGCCCCTTACTCTGGAGTACAGACAGCACACTCCACTCCCTCTCCAACTCTGCTCACCTTGCAAAAGAGGCTGGTGTTCTTCTCCAGGAAGCCTGTAAGGTTTATTTGGAGCTTGCGAGGGTCGATGGTCTTCTGACCCTCCAACTGCCCAAAGATGTACCCGATGAGGACATCGTCTTCGATGCCCAGCAACTCCGTCACTCGCTTGGCAATCCAGGGCTTCATCACATCCCAGTTTACCCTGCTGAGGTCCACCTTGGTCTTATACTCCTCAGGGAACTTCATCTGCTTCATCAGCCGGAGCTCCTTGTTGCGGAACCGGCCATCCTGCTCGGCCGACACTCCACGCAAACCTGGTGGTTGTAGGATTGTGATCCGCCTTGTCACAGATGCAAGCGATATTGTAACGTGTCCATCCTGGGAGTTCACCCTCCCCAGTCGCACCTGCCCCGCTCATCGCACCCCCCTTGCAAGGGGATAGTGCACAGCTTTGGAAGCCAGGTGTAAAAGGGCCGGGGAATCAGTGTTTGTACGAGGAGATAATAAACCAGGTTATGCTTGCTAGCAGGCTTGCCTCGCTCCCCGTATGGTCTGCCCGGCCGAGTCGCTTGCCGCAGTACCGATCCAGCAGGTCCTGGTTACGATGGTCGTCCAGAGCCCGTGCCCCACGAACTCGCCCACAAAGTGATCGCCTGGGTCCCCAGACGGGACGAAAGCATGTCTGCATCTCCCTCCCTGCATCTGTACCGCAGAATTATTAGGGAAGCGTCCTCCTTGACACCTCCACCCCTGCAGCGAAAGATCACCAGGAACGTGAGAGAGGCATTCCAGCACCACCGCACTGCGCCTGCTGATCGGTTGGTGGAGCTGTATGATGCCGGAGAGGCTGCGATCACGGTGATCCGGTGGATCAAGCGCTTCCCTCAGGTCGGTCGCGAGTGTCGGTCTTGGGTGGGGGCCGGTGGGTGCTGTTGGGCCCAGAGGAGGATGCCCAATGCCCCTCTCCCCAGCCCGCCGCAGAAACACAGACATACTGCTGCGTCGCCTCACCATCATCCCTCCCCCTCTCCCTCTCCCTTCTCAAGCAGGAGGACTACGCCGTGTTGCTGAAGCACTTCCTGCCCGGGACGCGATGACCAGCCCGGCGAGCCTGGTCAGGCCCTGCCTGGAGAGGATCGCCCAGAACGCCACCGCCCGCAAGCAGGCGGGCCTGCGCCAGGATGTCCTGGCCTTGCTGGAGGAGCTGGACTCGGCGCTGCCGCTGCAGCCGGCCCAGCCGCCCGAGCAGCAGCGTGCCGCGTCGCCCACGCCCGAGGCGCCGCCTGCGCGGCCGCCGCGTGGAGCTGCGCCCGGCGTGCATGCCGGGCTGGCCGAGGACCCGGAGTCTGGGGCCTTCCGCCTCACACTCCGCCTCGAAGACGACGACGATGGCGGCGGAGAGGAGGGCGGCGAAGACGGCGAGGTGCCGCTCGCCGAGGAGGCGGGCCGGCAGATGACGCCGCGGCAGCGCGGCGGCGAGCACCACCCGGGCGCGCTGACCGACGAGGCCGCCCTGCGTGAGTCTGGCTGAGGCTTGCTGCGACAGGGGCGTGGTGGGGCGGGGGAGTGAGTGCCCGGAGCTGATGCAATGCTGCTCCCGATGAGGCCGGCAGGGTGGGTGTGGGTCCACGTATGAGCCACGATGGTGCGCCCGCTGCAGGGCCACAGCTGCATGAGCTGGTACCGGGGGGAGTTTCTTTGCCACGGTGGACCACACCCCTCCTCACTCCTTCGCCCCTTGCCACCCCACCCAACATCAGGCCTGCTGGAGGTGCTGGCGGCGGCCGTGGACAGCCGGCGCTTCGTGCTGGTCGAGGCGGCGCTGGACGCGGTGCAGCGCCTGATCGCGCATGCCTACATCCGCGGCACGGTGACCGTGCTGCACCACCGCGCGGGGGGGGGCGCGGGTCCCTTGGACCACGGTGCAGGGGGCGAGGGAGCCACAGCAGGCACGTCGACCTCCGCCTCCACCCCCTCGCCGGGGTCCGAGGTGCGGCGCCCGCTGCCCCCCGCCGCGCTGGCGGTGGACCTGATCGTGCGCTGCGACGACCTGGGTGACGAGGGCGTGGAGCTGCGCCTGCTGTCCGCGCTGCTCACGGCCGTGACCAGCGCGGGGCTGGCGGTGCACGGCGCCGCGCTGCTGCTCTGCGTGCGGGCGGGGTACAACGTGTACCTGCTGTCCCGCAGCGAGGTCAACGCCGCCACGGCCAAGGCCACGCTCACCCAGGCACTGAACGTCTGCTTCGCGCGCATGGAGTCGGGCGACGCGCACGAGGTGCCCCCGCCCATCATGGTGAGCCCCCGTGGTTGGGGGTTGGAGGTTGGGGGGGGGGTGGAGGTCCAGGGGTGGGAAGGAGTCGAAGGAGGAGGGGGGGAGGAGTTGTGGAGTGCAGGATCTGGTCGGTGTGGAGGGCCGCGCGGACTCCAGCGTGCCAGAATGGGGTACATGAGCAGGGTTGCGAGTGCATGGATGGTGCGCCCAGGCGCCATACTCTCTGACAAGGCACCTGGTACCGCATTGGCATGTGGCCGCGACGGCGCAGGTCCCCTCGCCGGAGTCTTTCCCACCTTGAATTTCCCTTGCACGTACAGCTCCATGTTCCCAGGGCCTAGCCCCCACGCCTTTCCCCCCCCATCTCTGTTGCCTCCCCAGGTGGCAGACGTGCTGGGCATGCCCCCCGCCGAGACCAGCTCGCTGTCGGCCAGCGTGCAACAGTTCCTGACCGACGTGGTGGCCTCCGTCGACCCCTTTGGGACACATGCTCGTGGCGTGCAGCAGAGCCTGGACGCCGTGTTTGCCGCCCCCGCGGGCCCCGGCAGCGGCGGCGCACGCAGCCCTACCGCTGCGGGGTCCACGCCGGCCAGCCCCGCGGGCGCCTGGGGCGCGGGCGGCGCGGCAGCCGACCCCGGCGTCGGGCCCCCGGCGCCGCCCGCCGTGGAGGAGCCCGTGGACGAGCCGGGCGACCGCGACGGCATCCAGTGGCGCGAGCCCGCCAGCCCGCTGGCGCCCCTCGCCCTGGCCGGCGAGGCCAGCGCCGCGTCCACGGGCGGCGCCGTGCCGGGAGCGGGGGACCCCAACGTGGCGCTGGCCCTGCAGCGCTCTGCCTACCTGGTGTTCAGGGCGCTGTGCAAGCTGTCCATCCGCAGCGTGGACGGCGGGGGGGGGACGGACGCCACCACCGCCCGCGGCAAGGTCGGCGGAGCGTGTGGTTCGTGTTTGTGGGGGATGAGAGGGGGGTCCCAGCGGCGTGCATGCGTGTGTGGGAGGCTCACGCGGGCTGTCCGCAGGGTGACTCCGTGAGCGCGACCCGAACCTGCGCACGCTTTCCGGCTGATCGACGCTTTTCAGAGAGCCTCTGATGCATCCAGTTCCCTTCCCTTCCTCATCGAACAACACCCACCACCCCCGCCACCCCTTCATACACACACTCAAAATTAGGTGCTGGCGTTGGAGTTGCTGAAGATCGTGCTGGAGAACTCGGGCCCGGTGTTTGCCACCAGCGAGCGTTTCATGGGCGCCATCCGGCAGTACCTGTGCCTGTCCCTGCTCAAGAACTGCGCGAGCTCGGTGCCCGCCGCGCTGCCGCCCTGCGCCTCCATCTTCCTCACGCTGCTGACCCGCTTCCGTGCCGCGCTCAAGGGCGAGGTGGGCGTCTTCTACCCCATGATCCTGCTGCGGCCCATCGAGCCCGTGGGCGCGGGCGTGCTGGCGCACACCACGGGCTCCGTGGGCGGCGCCGCGCCGGTGGACGTGGCCTACCGCGGCGTGGCCCTGGCCTGCCTGGCCCGCCTGGCGGCCGACGGCCAGGCGCTGATGGACCTGTACGTCAACTACGACTGCGACCTGGAGGGGGCCAACCTGTTCGAGCGCACCGTGGCGGCGCTGGTGCGCCTGGCGCAGGGGTCGCCGGGGCTGGAGGCCGCCGTGCCCGCGCCCGCCGAAGAGCGCGCGCTGCGCTTCGAGGCCCTGCGCTGCCTGGTCACCATGCTGCGCTCCATGTCGACCTGGGCCGCCGAGCAGCAGCGCGGCGCGGGGCCGGGTGGCCGCGGCGGCGGGGCGGACGCCGACGACGGCGATCCCACCGGCGCCGACCCGTCTACGCACCGCTCCGCGGCCGCCGCGGCAGCGCTGCAGGAGGCCAGCGCGACGCTGGCCGCGCGCGACGCGCGCGTGCGCGCGCGCTGGATGGCCGAGGCGCAGACCGCGGGCGGGGCCGAGGGCGAGAGCGGCGCGACCGGCACGGGGGCCTCGGGGACGCCCCCCCCCCCCCCCCCCCCCCGGCGCGGGGCGACCATCAAGA
>NW_011934162.1:373762-382440 GCF_000733215.1 Auxenochlorella protothecoides
GCGGCGACGTCCTCCTCGGCAGGCGCCGCCGCGGGGCCGCAGCTGACGGGGTCGACGCTGGAGGGGTGGAAGGCGTTCAAGCGGGTGTTCCAGGAGGGCGTGGAGCTGTTCAACGCCAAGCCCGCCAAGGGCGTGGCCTTCATGCAGGAGCAGGGGCTGGTGGGGCCGGACCCCGACGACGTCGCCCAGTTCCTGGCCAAGACCCTGAGCCTGAGCAAGGCGCAGGTGGGGGACTACCTGGGGGAGCGCGACCCCTTCAACCTCAAAGTCATGCACGCCTACGTGGATGCGCTGGACTTTGCCGGCCTGGAATTTGACATGGCCATCAGGTGGGAGTGGAGCGCGGGGATGTCTTGAGGGGAGGGGGTGTGGTGGAAGGTGGAGAAGGCTCGTCTTGCGGGTGAGTGCCGCATGCGTCCGACACGTGCCGTTGAGTAGACCCTGCCGATTCACGTACAAGCCTGGCGCTCCCTCCCTGACACAGCCCACTCGCATGTCCCCCATTCCTTCTCCCCTCAACCCCCGCCCCCCCCACCCCTCCCCCCCCCCTAAAAAAAAACCCTACCCGCAGGAAGTTCCTGGACGGGTTCCGGCTGCCCGGCGAGGCGCAGAAGATCGACCGCCTGATGGAGAAGTTTGCGGAACGGTACGTGCTGTGCAACCCCGACTCCTTCCGCTCCGCGGACGTGGCCTACGTGCTGGCCTACTCGGTGATCATGCTGAACACCGACGCGCACAACCCGGGGGTCAAGGTGAAGATGACGCGCGCCGACTTCCTGCGCAACAACCGTGGCATCAACGACGGCGGCGACCTGCCCGAGGCCTTCATGTCGGGACTGTACGATGCCATCGTGACGCGCGAGATCCGGCTCAAGGACGAGGTGGGCGCAGGGACCGGGGTGGCGGGCGCGCGCGCGCCCGCCGCGCCGCCCGCCGGCTGGCTGGACTCGCTGGCGGCGCTGCTGCCGGGGCGGCAGCGCGCCGCGGCCCTGGAGCCCTCCGACGAGGCGCTGGCGCGGTGGCACGACGCGCTGCGCGCACGGGCGGCGGGCGCCACCTTCCACGAGACGCACGACCCCGCGGCGGTGGCCGGCGCGCTGGCCGTGGCCTGGGCGCCGCTCCTGGGCGCGCTCAGCACGGTGTTCGAGGAGTCGGAGGACCCGCGCTGGGTGGTGCTGTGCCTGGCGGGCCTGGTGGCCGCCTCGGGGCTGGCCTGCGCGCTGGGCGCGGCCACGCTGCGCGACGCCTTCGTCGCCTCCCTGGCCCGCTTCACCATGCTGCACAGCCCGGGGGCGCTGCGCCTGAAGCACGCACAGGCCTTCCGCGCGCTGCTGGTCGTCGCCGAGCACAACGGCGACGCGCTGGGGCCGTGCTGGCAGGACGTCCTGCGCTGCGTCTCGCGCTTCGAGCTCCTGCAGACCGCCACCGCGGGCGTGCCCTCCGACGCGCTCCTCTTCGCCTGGGGCCGTGCTGGCAGGACGCCCTGCGCTGCGTCTCGCGCTTCGAGCTCCTGCAGACCGCCACCGCGGGCGTGCCCTCCGACGCGCTCCTCTTCGCCGCGCCCGCGGCGCCCGGGGGCGCGCGACGCGGCGGCGGCCGGCGTGGGGCGCGCGCCGCCCCTGCGCCCCGCGTCTCCGTCGAGCCCGGCTCCTCCATCAACGACATGGGCCTGCACAGCGTACCCGGGGGGGGCCGCGACGCCTTGCCCCCGGCGGAGGTCATGCGCAGCGTGGACCCCGACGATCTGGACCGCATCTTCGTGCACAGCAGCCGCCTGAACAGGTGGCGGGGGTGGTTGGGACCTGGTGCTGTCTTGGACAGGAGGGAGAGGGGGGGGGGGTTCACATGGGCTGGGATCCGTCATCATGAGAGCCGGCGGCTGGTACACACCCGGCGGCTGGAGTGGACGTGCCTGCGTCGTGCACGACCGGCACTCGCTCTCCTGGCCACCCCCACTGCCGATCCCGCGCCCATGCTCAGCCCCCTGTGTCGTGCCCCCACCATCCCCCATCCACCGCACCCGCACCGACTCCATCCCGGACCCGACCCCGCAGCGACGCCATCGTGGAGTTTGTGACCACGCTCTGCACGATTGCCCGTGAGGAGCTGCGCCCCGTGGACGCGCCCCGCGTCTTCTCGCTCACCAAGATCGTGGAGATCGCGGCGCACAACATGGACCGCATCCGCCTGGTATGGGCCCGCATCTGGGCCGTGCTCTCCGACTTCTTCGTGGAGGTGGGCTGCGCCCCCAACCTCCAGGTGGCCATGTACGGCGTGGACTCCCTGCGCCAGCTGGCCACCAAGTTCCTGGAGCGCGACGAGCTGGCCAACTACACCTTCCAGTCCGACTTCCTGCGGCCCTTCTGCGTCGTCATGCGCCGCTCCAAGGCCCCGGAGATCCGCGAGCTGGTCATCAGGTGCGCGGCCGGGCCGGGGCGTGGGTGTCGGGGAGGGGAGGTGCAGGCTCATGCGATGGAGACCCAGGGCGGGCCCGGGGCGCGGGGCGGTCCAGCGGGTGTTTGGGTGGGTGGTGCGACGACTCGAGCGCTGCAGGGGGTGGAGTGCAGGGGATCACAGGCCGTTGCGCCTGTCGGGGGGTACAGCCGTCGGCAGGGACCCGGGGTGCTGAGCTGCGGGGCTCAGCTCCCCAGCCGCGGCCGGAGCTTGCCGCGTGACCGCCGTTCACCGTGAAACTCGGCACCAGCTCGACACCTGCATGCGCCCCCCGCGCCAACCCCCCCTCGCAGGTGCGTCTCCCAGATGGTGCTGGCCCGGGTGGCCAACGTCAAGTCGGGGTGGAAGAGCGTCTTCATGGTCTTCACCACCGCCGCGGCGGACGAGTCCCCCCAGATCGTGCGCCTGGCCTTTGACACCGTGGAGAAGATCGTGCGGGAGCACTTTCACTACATCACCGGTCAGTGGATGGGCCGGAAGGTTTTGGGAGGGTGGTGGAGCGTGCGGCGTGGCGTCCCCCTCCCATGTGATGCAGCATGTGTTACCCGCTGACTCTAGCAAGCCAAACCCCTGGCTGCCAGATGCTCCATCCCCCCCGCCAAACCTCCTCCCCCTCCATTCTCCGCTTCACAGAGACAGAGGCCGCGACCTTCACCGACTGCGTCAACTGCCTCATCGCCTACACCAACAATCCCCACTCTCTGGACGTGGCCCTGAACTCCATCGCCTTCCTCCGCTTCTGCGCACTGCAGCTGGCCGCCGGCGGCATCGGCGACGTGGAGAAGCTGCCGGAGGGCGCAGTGGCCCGCACCTCCTCCGCCGCCTTCCGCATCCGGCCCCGCGGCGACGCCGCGGCCGGCGATGTGACGAGCGCGGCGGCGGCGGCGGCGACGAGTCTGTCGGCGGCGACGAGCGCGTCGAAGGCGTCGACCACCGCACCCGGCGACGTGGCGCAGTCCAACCACACAACCAGCGCCACAGTCGGTTCGCTGCGCTTTACGGACAAGGAGCAGCACATGTACTACTGGTTCCCCCTCCTGGCGGGCCTGTCGGAGCTGACCTTCGACCCGCGACCCCAGGTCCGCACCAGTGCCCTGGACGTGCTGTTCGACACGCTGCGCTTCCACGGCGGCTCCTTCACCCCCGCCTTCTGGCTGCGCGTGTTCGACTCGGTCCTGCTCCCCATCTTCGACGTGGTGCGCGCCGAGATCACCGACACCACCACCTTCACCGACGAGCGGCGGCGCGCGGAGGCGGACCGCTGGCTGTACGCCACCTGCACGCGCACGCTGCAGTACATCGTCGACCTGGTGGCGCAGTACCACGCGGGCGTGGAGCCGCTGCTGGCCCGCCTCCTGCACCTGCTGCTGGGCTTCGCCACGCGCCCGCACGCCGAGCTGGCGGCGGTGGGCGTGGCAGCGCTGTCCCGCCTGACCCTGGCCCTGGCGCCGCGGCTGGACGAGCCCGGCTGGCGCGCGCTGCTGGACGCCTACGCCGAGGCGGCGCGCGAGACGCTGCCGGACGTGGCGGGGCTGATGCAGCGCCGCTCCGCGCGCTTCAAGAAGGACGACGCGGAGGGGCGCGTCGGCGCGGGTCCGGCTGCGGGCGCCGAGGACGGGGCGGCCGGCGGCGCCGTCTCGCCTCCGGAGGCGAGCGCCGCCTCCGCCTCCGCCAACGGCGCCGCGTGGTCGCTGGGGCGCGGCGCGGGCGCGCGGCGGCTGGCCGAGGCGAGCGTGCACGCCGGCGTGGCCCTGCTCCTGGTCCAGGCGGCCGAGGCGGCCTGCGTGGCGGCCGCCGAGACGCTGCCCCCCTCCGCGGCGGCCGCGCTCCTGGACCTGCTGGCCGGCGCGGCCGGGCACGCCGCGCGCGTGGATGCGGACCTGGGCCTGCGCCACAGCCTGGCCCTGGCACAGGCCGCCGACGGCGTGGCGCCGGACCGCGCGCTCCCCGACCCGCCCCTGCTGCGGCTGGAGGCCGCCGCCGCCACCGCACACCTGTCGGCGCTGGGCGCGCTGGGCGCGCGCGGGTCGGCGGCCACCGCCGCCGCCTGCGACCTGCGGCCGCGCCTGGCGGCGCAGTGCCTGCGCAACCTGGAGCGGTACGAGGGGGCGGGGGCGGGGGAGGAGGGCGCCACGCTGGCCCCGCTGGCCACCGCCACGCTGACCAGCCTGCGTGGCTTCGACGACGACGCCTTCCGCGCGCATGTGCACGACCTCTTCCCGCGCCTGGTGGCGCTGATCGCCGCGGAGGGCGCGCCGCCGGAACTGCGCCGCGCGCTCTCGGACCTCTTCCTGCACCGTGTGGGGGCCATGCTGGTCTGACGTGGTGGGGAAAATGGAGAATGGGCGTGTAGTCTTGAGGTGCAGCCCTGACTGCTTCCTGCGGGTGCCCGTCTGCCCTTGCTTTCTTGGGCCCCCCCTCGCGTGCTGAAGGTGTCTGCAAGTTATGACACCCTGGTTGTGATGAGGATGGGGGAGGCTCAACACCTCCTGAAGGGGCCATGTGTGATGGATGACAACATGCTTGGGGAATTCTCCGAGCTGCAGCACAGGAAGGGGACTGCATGGTGCTCCGGTCCTGGTAGTTGTGGACAGCAGGCCGCGAGGCATGCCGCGCATGGGGGCAACCATCTCACTAGCCACATTGAGAACGATCTGCACATTCCAGTGCTGCAAACACCCCTGCCGACCTTGCGCCGCCTGGTTTGGCACTTCAAAGACATGAACTTCCATGTGCGGTACAATGGTTTGCCTTGATGGCGACCCACTCGATAGAAACGGTTTGTGCTCTGAGGCAAGGGCGGTGGCCCACCGAGAGCTGTGGTGGGGTGCCCTCTGCCGGCCAAACGTAGCTTGGTGAGCGCCAGCGTATCAATCCCCATTCGCATCACATTCGAAGACAGAGCCCCTGCAGGCCCTCCCTGTGCATCGATTTGTCCCCAAAGCCACAGCTCTTCCACGCCCTGACGCACCCGGCTGTAGTGGACGGCATGCGGGGCGGTGTAGCAGCCGCATCACAGCTTCGCAGGCCCATGCTCATCCACCACAACCACCTTGCACACCCTCCGCAGGCGCCGTGGGCAACGCAGCCAGAGCCACAGCAAAGGGCCCCGCATGAGAACCCCGGCAATGCGCCAATCAGTTGCTGGCGCTGATGATGGCTGTCTTGCCTTCCCGCATGCGGGGGGGGGGGGGTGGAGCTGAGAGAGGGGTCTGCACAAACCGCTCCGCTAGCTTGTTGATAGCGAACTCCCGGCAGACAGAGGCCTTGAAGCACACATGCCAGACTGGCTCTCCCATCAGGTTCCACGTCTGGCCCTTGCACAGGTGGGGGTCGAACCAGGCCACACGCTCAAGGAGCACCTCTGTGCTTTCTGTGTTGCATTTGGGGCATTGGAGATGAAAGGGTGGATGGAAAGGAATGGTACACTGATGTGAATGTAGATCTGGGGTTGTTGATGCAGTGACAGGCCACGGAATGGCGTTCATGATCCTGAATCCACCCCACACTCTGGCCTCACTAATTTTTGCAGCTCCTGCACATGAACCAGAGCCTCAGCATGGCAATCTCCATAGTTGTGGCCTGCTGTCTGTATTGCGTCAGGGCACGAAATGCCTCGGTGCTGCATGCTGTCC
Organism: Auxenochlorella protothecoides; assembly: GCF_000733215.1. Taxonomy (NCBI): domain Eukaryota; kingdom Viridiplantae; phylum Chlorophyta; class Trebouxiophyceae; order Chlorellales; family Chlorellaceae; genus Auxenochlorella; species Auxenochlorella protothecoides. The sequence goes on from NW_011934162.1 coordinate 379,852, forward strand.
GACTGCTGTACTCATCGCCCGCAGTGTACATGGCCGGGCGGCCAGGTTTCCTTCCGACGATCGTATGGATATCAGCTCCCCATAGAGGGCGGGATTGACTGCAGTAGGTGGAGCCGGGTGGGAGATGAGCCGTGTTGTTGCAACGAGATGGGGTTGGGCGGTACACCATCTTGGTAAACAACACATTGCTGACCACTGCCAGGGACACAGTAGGGACACCTCCCAACCTCAATGGCAAGTATACAAGAGACTCACTGCATTCTGTCTATGCAAGAGTCACTAGCCTCCGGGCAGAACGAGCAGAAGATCCCATCCGACCTTATGCCAATCACCAATACTGCTTGTCTGCTGTCGTCTTGCCAGGTCTTTCGGGGCGTCCTAGACTAGCCCAGCATGGTGGTGTTTGCCAGTTGCCTTCGCTTTTTCAACTTAGGGGGCAGAGGGGTTACCGCGGCAGGGGAGCCATTTGGGCCGCCATAGGGTCATCCAGACGCCATGAGCGGCGGTCTGCCAGTGGCCGATGGAGGTCGAGACGCCGCGCCCGGAGCGCCAGTAGGTGATGAGGTGGTTGTAAGAACTCCAGACCACATGGAGCGAGTGACTGTTCCTCCGTCTCTCGCCACTACGCCCTGGCGAGACGGCAGGCCTCGAAGGCCTTCCGCATTTTGTTGTGCAGGCGGCGGTCTCGAGGTCGCTGGATCTCCATACCAGAGGTTGGGAAGGTGTAGGTGGATTCGGTGTGGGAGACGGTCAGTCACGGTTTCAAAATCAACCTCCACCGCACCTTTGCTGCCAAAACGGTCCACAGGGTAAAAAGCAGTGAAGAAAGATCCTGATGTCCAACCCTTTCCAGGGGGCCAGGCCGGGGTGAAGAAAAAAGGATGCCCTCTTTGCATCTCAGTTGCCCCTCTCTCACCAATAGGTAGCAATACACCCCACCTCGGTCATGAAGTGGACGCTCCAATACTTTTCTGATGGCATCTTGAGTGCCATCAGCTTTTGCCCAACACCGGAGCTGAGCTTTGGTGGCGGCGCCAGAGAAACTGCGACCTCGTCATGATGGCAATGACATATACAGCCTCAGACCCCTGTTTACATGGCAACATACCAATCAGATGACAGAGGTGGTGCTGCACGGCTGGCTTCTGAGATTCCATCGAGCAGCTGCGGTTCAAGGGCCAGCAACTAGCTTGAGTGTGGTCGTTCAGTCTGCTTTCATCATTCCTGGTGTTTGTCAGGGGTGTCAGTGCTTGATTGCGGCCGACGACTCCTGCAGTCACACCTTCTCCTATCCTGGGTTTGCCCCGTCCTTTGGCTTGCACCTCATGTGGCAGAGAGACGCAGGACAGGACCGATGCACGACTTCTGGACCCCAAGATACAGAGAGTGATCAGGACAGGCTCGACCTCTGGCTCCAGCATGCGACCCGCTCTACAAATTGAGAGTAACAAGGCCAACCCAGAAACGGAATCCCTCCTATTCTGTTCTACATCACAATGCGTTAAGCGAAGACTCAATTTGTAAGCAACAAACAAAGCGTCAGCATCTCAATAACAACCTTGCAATGGCACCTCGCATGTGCAGGTGGTGGGCAGCAATCACAGGTCCTCAAATACCTGGCCTGGCATGGGGGAGTCTTGCTCCAGGCGCAGTGGGTAGGGTGTGACGAAGCTCCAGCCATGCCACTGCTGCTGTGCGCTGGCCATGGGCGGGCGTTCTGGGGTCAGGATGAAGTGCTCCCAGCCCGTGCACTCCAGGTCGTCCTGGGATCTTGAGTGCCATCAGCTTTTGCCCAACACCGGAGCTGAGCTTTGGTGGCGGCGCCAGAGAAACTGCGACCTCGTCATGATGGCAATGACATATACAGCCTCAGACCCCTGTTTACATGGCAACATACCAATCAGATGACAGAGGTGGTGCTGCACGGCTGGCTTCTGAGATTCCATCGAGCAGCTGCGGTTCAAGGGCCAGCAACTAGCTTGAGTGTGGTCGTTCAGTCTGCTTTCAACATTCCTGGTGTTTGTCAGGTGTGTCAGAGCTTGATTGCGGCCGACGGCTCCTGCAGTCACACCTTCTCCCATCCTGGGTTTGCCCTGTTATGTGGCTTGCACCTCATGTGGCAGACAGACGCAGGACAGGACCGACGCACGACTTCTGGACCCCAAGATACAGAGAGTGATCAGGACAGGCTCGACCTCTGGCTCCAGCATGCGACCCGCTCTACAAATTGAGAGTTACATGGCCTACCCAGAAACAGAACCCCTCCTATTCTGTTCTACATCACAATGCGTTAAGCGAAGACTCAATTTGTAAGCAACAAATAAAGCGTCAGCATCTCAATAACAACCTTGCAATGGCACCTCGCATGTGCAGGTGGTGGGCAGCAATCACAGGTCCTCAAACACCAGGCCTGGCATGGGGAAGTCTTGCTCCAGGCGCTGTGGGTAGGGTGTGACGAAGCTCCAGCCATGCCACTGCGGCTGTGCGCTGGCCATGGGCGGGCGTTCTGGGGTGAGGATGAAGTGCTCCCAGCCCGTGCACTCCAGGTCGTCCTGGGGCGGAGGCCAGGCCGTCGGCGAGGCAGCCACC
>NW_011934163.1:0-9361 GCF_000733215.1 Auxenochlorella protothecoides
GGGGGTGGAGGAACACAAGTCTTTAAATGCCATGACATATTAAGAAACACTCGCTGGACACCAGCAGGTCTGCCAGCCACCAACTTCCCCTGTACAGCCCATACTTGGGATGTGCTGCGACAAGGTGGAAGCCTGCTGTGCACATCTCAATTGCCCCTGGTATGTCGCTAACTCCTGCCACCTCAACACCCTTCTCCATGCACTTGCCAGCTTGTCGGCAGGCCACAGCTCATCACCGAAGAAGGATGAGGTGTAGATGACGGTGTCGCCAACCTGGACTCCCGCCTTGGCAGCATTGCCAGATGCGCTCTTGACGCGGAGGCCCCCCTGTGGGGTCCGCCCCTGCTCCAGCGTCTGCAGAGAGGGGCTTAGCAAGCGGCTGAGATGCCAAAGAGACAGTGACTGGTAAAATGGACACACAGAAACAAGCATCGGGGGCCCACAACTTGTGTGGAGAGCATGCCTTCTGAGAGCCAAGCAGTGCACGACCTTACCAGGCCGAGAGGCTTGGAGATGTCAACCTGCGAGTGTTGCGGTGTTTAAAGAGTCCATCAGGAAGACCGAATCGAAGGGTGCCGGTGTTCAGGGTCCTCCATGAAGAAGTGGACAGGCTGCCACCTGGTCTCCCATCACCATTCATGAACCATGCAGCACCTGGACTTGCTGGGCCCTCTGCTGCTTGGTGGCAGCAGCGGTTGTGGTCATGTGCAGGCGCTTTGCCGACACCCTGGAGGGCGGGGCCTGCAGGGACAGGCGGCTGCCGGTACTGAATCCGGCATGCCTCGAGCCCATGGACCGGGGCTGCACTTGGGGCTCCACACGGATCCCTAGACCCGCATGCAGGACTAGCGACGCCATGGTGTTTCGGCGATGTGTCGGGAGAGTGCCTCGGGTGCAATGCCGGAGTAATCAACGAGAGGACAGGCCAGCAGAGGTCATCATGCGGGGGTGTGGTGGACATCATGGCGGAAATCCTAAGCGATGGCCGAGATGCGCCCTTTCCTTCGTCACCGTGCGTCATCTGGCGCGTCAATTAGCGATGGATCCCCTCCAAGGTTGCAGGCGCTGGTCCATGACGACATCGAGTTACCCTGAGTTGTGGGCATAACCCACCCTCCTGACGTGGTCTGGGAGAAGAGCGTGCTGCAGGGGGTGCCAGTGAGCAGGGCTCAGGGCTCCGAGCCTACCTGGGCACACGAGGCCCTGGGGCGACGACCTCGCACCCATGGCACTCGAAGCCACACTTCATAAAGCAGGGCAGGCGGTGCTTCGTCGCAGTATCTCTGTCGTGGCATGGTGCGCGGGGTGCCAGCGATCCCTCTGTTCCGGAGTCTCTGGGTGCTTGTTGGCGATGCCTTGCCCACGGCCTCGGGGTGCAGGGCCACTCAACCTCCACTTCCCAAACCTCTGCATCGCAGGGGCCGCAACCTGGAGGGCCAGTGCGGCGTGTCCAGCACCCGCCCCGTGCTTGCCGGCCCTGAGGCCGTGCAGGGGCTGGGCCATGCCGAATCAGGGGTGCCCCACCTCTCGGCCGGCAAGTCCCACTCCGCGGCGGTTCTGGGGAATGGGGAGGTGTGGACCTGGGGCGATGGCACCGCGGCCAAGCTGGGGCATGGCACCTCCGACCCCTGCACCTCGCCCCACCGCGTGGAGAGCCTCGTGCACCGAGCGCGAGTGGGCAGCGCAGCGCTCGGCCGGCACCACTCCCTCTTCCTAGACGACGAGGGCGGGCTGTGGAGTGCGGGCGAGTCGCGCGTGGGGCAGGCCACCCTGGGACTGGAGTCCTTTGCCGCCGAGCAGGCCGCAGCGGTGGCGCGGCGGGGACCTGGGCCCGCCGGCGGCGCCGCCGCGGGCGGCCAGGGCGCCACCCCCGCCCCGCCCGGCCCCGGCGAGGACGGCGTGTTTGCTGCCATCGGCGGCGCCGGCGCGCTGGGGTCTGGGGCCCACGGCGGCGCCGGCGCCGGCCCGCCCTGGCAGGGCGCGTCCTCCCTGCAGGGCCCCTCCACCGGCGCCGGCGCCTCGCGCGGGCTGTGGCTGGAACGGCGACGGGGGGCTGCAGCCGCCGCCGCGGCGGCCGCCGCGGCCGCGCTGACGCTGGAACAGCAGTCGGCGGCGGCAGCGGCCTCCAGCGGCTGGCACGCCACGCACCTGCTGCCCATGGTGGACCATGCGGGGCGGGCGGGGGAGCTGGAGGCCGCCAGGGCCATGTATGACCAGGCGCTGGAGGCGCGGCTCAGCGTGCGCAGCGCGGCGGCCGGCTACGAGGCCGGTGCCGCGCTGGGCGTGACCACGGCCGGCTACCCGCTGGCCGCCACGGGGCACCCCTTCCGCCTGCCGCAGACCGCCTTTGGCGGCGCGCGCCTGGTGTCGGTGGCCGCGGCGCGCCACCGCTCGCACGCCGCCGCGGCCGACGGCCGCGTCTGGACGCTGGGCGGCGACTGGGGCGCGGCCGACGGCGTCGCTGCGCTGGACGCGGCGGTGGCACGCGGCTGGGTACCCGCGGTCGCGCCGCTGGCCGCCGACGTGGCGCGGGAGGTCGCGGCGCGCGGCGGCGCCGCACGCGTCGTCGCAGGCGGCGGCTTTGCCGCCGCGCTCACCCGCGACGGCGGCGTCGTGGTCTGGGGCTCGCCCGCCGCGCTGGGCGGCGCCGCGGCCGATGCGGGGCCCCCGCGCCCGCCCCCGCCCGGCGTCTGGGCCGTGCCGGGGGTGCAGACCCTGCTGCCCGGCGCGCGCACCTGGCGCAGCGCCTGCGGGGCAGGGCTGGTGATTGTGCCGCGTGGGCTCCCGCCCCTGGTCGACCTGGCCGCGGGCTGGGCGCACCTGGCGCTGACCGACGGCGCGCGCGTGTGGACTCTGGGCTGCGCGGGCCCCGGCGCGCCCGTCGCTCCCGGGGCCTGGCTGGCCCCGGCGCTGGCGCTGGACCTGGGCGACGGCGCGGTGCGCCAGCTGGCGGCGGGCGGCGCCGCCACGGCCGTGGTCGACGACGATGGCGGCGTGCGGCTCTGGGGCAGCGTCCTGTCGCGCGCGGCAGGCGAGGCCCTGGCACAGGCCGCGGCCGCAGGGGCCACAGCCGCTGATGCGCCCCGTGTGCCAATCCCGGGCCGAGAGGATTCGGGCGCGGCCGGGCAGTGGCAGGGGCTGGGCGCCCCCCGCCCGACCCTGGTGCCCGGGCTGGGGCGGGTGGCCTTCCTGGCCCTAGGCTCCCAGCACGCGCTGGCAGCCCTGCAGGACTGAGCCTGTGGGAGGCGGAGCGTGGCGCGTGCCATGAACCTCACGGTTGTGTCGTTGGAGCAAGGACGCAGCAGTTCTGAGCCCCTTAAGACCCTCACGGGGCCCTCAGGCCCAGTAGGACGACGATGTGTTTGTAGCCCTGCCTTCTCAGCTAAGCCTCTTCTCGCAGTAGTCCGCAGCCTTGCTCAACAATTGCAGGGTTGCACAACCTGCACCCCCCTTGTACCCTCCCCGCGCTCCTGGCCCTTCCGGGCGCGCGATGTCGGGGGCCACCTCGATCCCTGTAACATGCACTATGGCGACACCCCCTCGCAAGCATGCTTCAACACATACACTTCCATAAAACGATCAAATTGGGACTCGACATGGGTGTCGCGCGATGAGCGTGCCCGATCCCGGGTAGCGGGCGTCAAGGGAGGGGGCCAGGCCGTGGATCGGGCCGGGGCCGGCCACAGCGACGATGGGGTCTAGGGAGAATCCCAGATCCCTGGCCCTGAACTACCAGAGCCGCCATCGGGCCGTAGCTCTGGAGAAGCAGGCCAGCGCCAGGCGAGAGACGGTGCGTGCTCGACGGCTAGCCCTGGCATCAGCCAGTGACAGCTCCCAGGCCTCCACCACGCAGGAGGTGCGTGCTGACGGAGGGCATGTGGCTGGCTGGATGCATGCATGAGGAATGGGAGGCTGGTGCGCCTCCTTGACAGGACTTGAGTGCAGATGAGTTCCGCCTCCCCACCCACAGGCTGAAGGGGAGGAGGTCTCCAGCCCCACCAGGAGCCCGCAGGCCCCCTCCAGCCGCAGGGCGGCTGCCTCCGGTCGGGAAGCGTATGCGCAGCAGCTCATGCTCCCGGAGTGGATGCTGGAGGTCCCCGCAGACCTGGCCACCAACTGGTGAGCCTCGAGGTTTCACGGGACGCCAGCAGGGTCCTGGGGTCGATGGACCCCTCCTGCCACCACGACGGCACCGCCCACCCTCTCTCGCTCCCGCACTCACGTCCCTACCACGCTGCACAGGTACGTGGCGGCTCGGCCCGAGGGCGTGCGCTGTCTGGTGATCGCCTCGCGCGGCCTGACCACCGCCCGGCTGAGAAATGGCGTGGTCCATGCCCGCTTCGCCAGCGCGCTGCCCGGCGGCAGCCCCGAGACGACCCGCGGCGAGGACAGCTACTGCCTGCTGGACTGCGTGCACCACGTGGCCGACGCCACCTACTACGCCCTGGACGCCATGGCCTGGAACGGGCACCCCTTGTACCATTGCACCACCGAGTTCCGCGCCTTCTGGACCGCCTCCAAGCTGGCCGAGGCGGGGCCGGGGCGGGGCGGCGGGGCGGCCTTGCCGCAATTCGCGCCCGTGCCCTGGCTCGCGGCGGACGCGGCGGGGCTGGCGGCGGCCTACGGAGGGGCGGCGCCCTACGCGCGCGACGGCCTCGCCTTCCTGCACCGCGAGGCGCACTACACCCCGGGCCAGTCGCCGCTGAGCCTGCTGTGGAAGGATCAGGCCTGCAGCAAGTACGTCATCGACACCGACGCGGCAGGTACATGGCGCTGAGCAAGGAAGGCTGCGGGGAGTGGGGGAAGGACAGGGTTCTGCCTGGTGGTGGCTGACCGGTACAGGTGTGTGGGCGTGACCAAGGATGAGACACCGTAGGGCCTGGCAGGCATGCTCATGTCCACCAGAATCCGCAGCCTCCCCATCCAGCACAGCCCAGTCACCCTGCTCCCTTTGCCCCTGCCCTCCCCCTTCCCTTCATAGGCGTCCCCCTACCCGCGCAGCGGCTGGTGCTGGCGTACCGCATGGACGGCAGCGTGGCCACTGGGGACGTGGAGCCCTGCGCCCTAGGCCGCATGCCCCCCGGCTTCCAGGCCGGCACGGGGCGAGGCCTTGGGCCGGGCACCCTGCTCCGCTTCGAGCTGGGGCCGGGCGGGTTCACCTTGCTGGACGGCTGCCCCGTGGGCGCCGACCTGCGCTTGCTCGGCGTGGCGGGGGCGCGTCGGGGGCGCGCGGACACGCTCAGCAAGGTCCTCTTCCAGCATCTGGCCAGGACCTGCCCGCTGACCTACGCCGAGCTGGCGGCCGCGGCGGGGGCCGCGCCCGGCGGCGACGCAGGGAACGCGGTCGCGCCGGGGGCCGCCTCCGACATGGTCACTGGGGGGACCAGCGAACGGGAGGGGATGGAGACAGAGGGGGAGGAGAGCACGCCCGCCTCCTCCATGCAGCAGGGCTGAGCCTGGGCACTTTAAATATTCTGGCTCCGGCCGCACGTCTTCGGTAACAATGTCACCTTTCCACCCGCTCTGTAAGGCAGAGGCGCCTGGAGAGGGGTGCGGGGATCTGGGTCGCCCGAGTGTCGGTGTCGCCAGGGCGCGAAGAGGGGAAATCAAACCCCCCAGCCATCCTCACCATCGAAGAAGGTATACTGCAGGGACCGGGACGCGCGCGCCATCACCCTCATCATTGGCAGCATTGCATGTCGAGGTTCCCGCTGTACGAAGAGTGGGTCGTCGACAGCACCCCCTCCCGCTCGCCCCTGCCGCCCAGAGTATCGCTACTGGATGCCATGCATGGCCCGGTCTGTGCCCGGCCCGGCCCACAGATGGATGTAGGGCTTGAGCCATGGTCCTGAAGCATCCAAGGAGTGAGGATGCGGATGGCGAGGAGTGAGGAGTCGCCGGTGGGCAGTGTGACCTCGACACCCCAGTTTTCTACTGGTGCGCCTGTTCAAGTTGTTTGGAGACCTCGCCCGTGAGATGCCCCATCTTCTCTGCTCCATTTATTATACTTTTTGAAACACTCCACGGGCTCCCTGCGTGCAGGAGATGTTGGTGGGCCCCCCCACCGGCCCCTCCTCACTCCTAGGCACCCAGCCGCTCATGCCCGCCGGGCCACCTCAGGGGTGACTCTGCTCCGCACCTCCCCGCGCCCCAGCGCAAATGCTACCCTCAGCCCGGGGAGGGCCGGCAGCGGGGGGAGCGGTGGCACAGCCCCCGCCGCCCCAGCCAGCTGGGGCTTGCCCACCCCCCAGTCCCTCCTCACCCAGAGGTTGACCCAGGCGGCGTTGCCTCGGGACCCCTCGCCCCAGGCGGGGCCATCCCAGTCCCCGAACCAGAGCCAGCCGGCAAAGGGCATCGGCGGCTGGCTCGGCAAGCGACCGGCCCCCGAAGGCTCCGGGGCTGCAGGCTGGGAGGGAGGGAGCAGGCTGCTCAGCCCCCCCGCCCGGCAGGGGCCCCTCGGGGCCACTGGACTGACAAACGGCCTCGCCTTGCACCCACCAGCAGGGGGCCGGGCTGCGTGGGTCACCAGCTCCCCCTTCTTCTCCCCGGTCAGATCGAGGAAGGCAAGCGGGGTGCCCGGCCATGGGGTTCTGTGGAGGGTGGGCCCGTGGTCTGGGGTGCCTGCTATCTGGCACATGAGCTCTGAAGGGACTGGGATACGACGAGCAGGTTGACACTGGGAGCCACACCAGTGGTGTGTCTCGTCCCCCGGGCGCTGCTGCTGCGCTGCCCCGCCCTCCTCACCCTGTTACCTCCTGGTGCTCCCTGACCCCTCTGCATGCACCTGATGATGAACATTTCCCCTGGTCCCCACATTGGCCCACCCCACAGGTGCAGGCAGCGCCAGGGCTGTGCACCCAGCCCCCGACCCCGGTCTTCGATGCGGGGACGCAGATGGTGCCGGCGACGCAGACACCACAGGCCACGGCCACGACACGGGAGGGCGTGCCGGCGAGCCAGGCGCCAGGCAGCACGCCTCTCATGGCTGGCCTGACACAGGTCGGGGAGTCGAACCAGGTGGCGTCGGGGCCTGCCTCGACTCAGGTGCAGCCCACGCCAGCGGCGATGGTGCCTGACGCCAGCTCCCAGGCTGTAATGCCGGGGGCAACACCACAGGCGACGCAGGCATTGACGACGCAGGGGCTGGCGACGCAGGCGCTGGCGACGCCAGCGTTGGCCTCACGAGTGCAGTCGACGCAGAGTCCAGCGGCGCAGGTGCAGGCCCCGAGCCCCGAGCCAACGCTGGCGCAGGCGATGGGCCCCCTGGCAACACAGCTGCAGGCGACGTGTCCTGCAGCCGCGCAGACGCATGCCGCCCAGGCGTGCTCGTCGGAGGCAGCGCCGGCGCCCCATCCGCTCTCGCCGCCGGTGCCCGACAGCCACCCCGAGGAGGACAGCGCGCGCAGCCAGCCGACGCTCGCGCCCACTGTGGAGGTCGGCAGAGACCCCTCTGCCGCCCCCACGATCCAGACGTCGGGCGGGGAGGAGGCGGGCGACCAGGCGGTGACCTCGCCCTCGCGCGGTGACACGCATGCCGCGGCGCCGCCGCGGTCACGGGCCTATGTGGCCAGCCCCAGAACTCTACAGACGAGCGACTTCACGGCCGGCTCCATCGAGTCGGCGAGGCCCCGCCAGGAGATGGCGACCTTGGGGGGGCTCGCGTCCAATGGACCCGGGTCCGGCCCGCACTCTGCCAGCAAGACGGCGGAGGCGTCTGGTTGCCCGGCACCCAGCCCCATTCAGCAGCAGCAGCAGGAGGCATCGCTGCCTGCCACGGCGGTCACACTCTTGGCGAGTTGCGGGGTGTTTGGCGCCTGGAGGGGTGCAACATGTCGGGCCAGGGAAGCTATGAGGCCATGCACACTGGACTCGGCAGGTCGAGTCAGTGTCGAGCGCCGAGGCACGGTGTGTCTCCTGTGGGGTCCCTTGTCCTCGTGCTGCCACCGGCCCACCGCCCTTGCGCGAGTCTGGCCTGCCGATCGCACGCCTGCACCTCCCTGAGTCGACAAGCACCGATTCCCACTCACAGTTTCCTTCCCTTCCTCAACCCTCTTCCTTTGCAGCGCCCCAGACCCGGGTGGCTCACGCTGGCCGCCCGCGCCTCTCCCCACGCCCTGTGCTCCCGGGCCCCGGCCCCGCCCTGGGCCCCCGCGGCCTGCGCGAGAGACAGCAGCCCGGGCGCCGCCTGGACCGACGCGGGCCTGGAGGCGCGGGAGGCGGTGCGCACGTTGCTGGTCAAGACCTGCACGCCCTCCAGCGCGGCCTTCGAGCCCGCGCAGCCGCCCGCCCTGCCCGCCTGGGTGGCGCTGGCGCTGGCGTGCCAGGCGCCGCACGAGGGCGCGCCGCACGCCGCGGCCGCGGCGCTGGAGCGCGGCGCGCGCTTGGCCCGGGGCAGGCACGCGCACTACTGCGAGCCGCGGCTGGCCGACCTGGCGGTGGTCATGGCCACGGGCGCGGCCACGTTGCATGCCGGCGCGGCGGCCGGCGGCGGGGAGGGCGACGGGGACGACTGGGAGGAGCCGGCGCGCCCGCGGCTGGACCCCGCGCCCTTCAAGGACGGGGCGCAGGGCCTGTGCCGCAAGCTCACCCGCATGCTGATCCTGGAGGCCAAGCTGCCGGGGGCCGGGCGCCCGGCGGCGGCTGGCGGACGGGCTGACGGGGGCGAGGAGGAGGGGACGCTGGGGCTCGCCTGCCTGCCGGTAGACAGCGAGGCGCTGATAGACTGCGAGGCGCCGATAGACTGCGAGGCGCCGATAGACTGCGAGGCGCCGATAGACTGCGAGGCGCAGCCACCGGGAAGCAAGAGGACAGGGGCCACTTGCGACCCGAGGGTGACTGTGAGGGGCGAAGCAGGTGCCTGCCACCCAGCATCGCCGCCAGGCCCGCCCCCGGCAGGGCAGGCCGCAGGGCCGTGTGCGACGTCCCTGGCTGGCGCATTGACAGTGGAGCACGCGCCGAGAGCGACGACGAGCCACGCGACCGCCTGGCAGGCCGCTCCGAGGGCCCACCCCCCGACCGTCGGACTGCTGGCACCACGGGCCCCGCCCGCAGCCCCGGGGTCAAAACCCCGGCCGCCCCCCTCCTCGATCCCGGGCCCTGGCCTCAGCTCCAAGCGGCCCCTGGAGGCCGCGCCCGCCGCCAGTTCCAGGCAGAGCAAGCGGCAGTGGGGCGGCGCGGCGCAGAGGGAGGCGAGCGCGTCGCCGGCTGAGGCGAGCACGTCCAGGGCTGGGGCCGGCGTGGGGACGGGCCTCGGAGGGCCAGCGCAGGCCCCGAGCCGCGCAGCGGGGCCGGGCCAGGGCCGCCGGTTGCAGAAGCTCAAGTACTTCAAGCAGGCGGCCCCGGATCGGGCTGGCGCGTGGGC
>NW_011934163.1:10264-28951 GCF_000733215.1 Auxenochlorella protothecoides
GTGCCCGGCGGCGGGCGACGCCGGCAGGTCCCTGCCCGCGCCGCGCCGCGACGCCAGCCTGCTGCTGGCGCTGCGGCGCGGCCCGGCGCAGGCCTGGGCCCCGCTCGGGGTCGGGCCCCTGCCCCTGCGAGCGGTGGGGAGGGAGGGGGAGGTTGCCGCCGCCCCCGCGACAAAGAGGGGGACGCGTACCAAGAGCCTGCAGGAGCTGGCGCGAACCGCGCCCCAGGTCGGCGTCGACTCTGCGATCGACTGCTGTGCGAAGGCGCAGAGGGAGCGCGGCTGGCACGCGCGCAAGCTGTACTACGAGCGGACCTACCGCGCCGCCCTGGACGCCGCCATGAGGTTGGGCCCCAGGCCCCGGCGGCCCTGAACCTGGGGTATCTGGGAGTCCTCTGGGCATGTGGGTGTGCCATGCAGGCGAATGTGTGCCGGCCCCTGCAGCCGGTGTTGGACATGATTCTCGGTTGCTTCATTGTGCAGGTTTGTGGTTGACTGTTGTACAGGTTGGCAGAGCGTGTGTGTTGCGGAGCAGGTGGACCGGCTCAGAGGGGGTGAAAACTGAGCTGGGCGTGGCTGTGCACTCGGCAGGGTCTGGATGGGACGACACGGGAAAATCGAGAAGTGGTCAGATCCAGGGTACTTTTGGAACAGCTCTGAAAGGGGTATGGGGTGAGGCGGACCAGTGAAGACTTCACAAAGTTCATGCACGCACTCGGCAACACTGTGCGCTCCTGGCTTTGAGAATGTTTGCCGTGCACCCACGATCGGAGGCGCGAGAGCCACGGTCGACACGCGCCGCCGCCTCGACCCGTGCTCCTCCAAACGCCCCCGCGCCTCACGGCGCCACGTCGTCGCCGCCCTCCAGCGTCCAGGCCCCATCCCCGCCCACCAGCTTCAGCACCGCGGCGTGCGCGGCGCGGAGGTGCGGCACGTCCTGGCCCACGCTGAGGCAGGTGACGCCCGCGGCCGCGAGGGCGGCATACGCCTCGGCCGCCGCTCCCGCGCCCAGCGCGGAGGTGGGCTCGTCCAGCAGCGCCAGGGCCGGCGGGCAGAGGAGCAGGCGGGCAAAGGCCAGGCGCTGGAGCTCGCCGGGGGAGAGGCCGTCGGGCGGCGGCGCGTCCAGGCAGCCGGGGTGGGCCATGAGTCGCCGCAGCCCGACGGCCGCCAGCGCGGCGCCCGCGGCGGCCTCCGTCGGGCGCGGGCCGCGCGCCGGGTAGGCCAGATGCTGCCACAGCGCGGCACCCGGCGCGGCCAGCGGGCGCTGCGGCAGCCAGGCGACGCGCGCGCCAGGTTCAAACGCGACGCGCCCTGCGGCCAGCGGCGCCAGCCCCGCCAGCGCGCGCAGGAGTGTGGACTTGCCAGCGCCGTTGGGGCCAGCCAGTAGCACGCCGCGGCCGGGGGCCAGGCGCAGGGCCAGGTCGCGCGCCGCCCACCGCCCGTCGGGCGTGCGCAGGCTCAGGCCCTCCAGCTCCAGCAGCGGCGGTGGCGGTGGCGAGGGGAGGGGTGGCGGGGAAGCGGCGCCGGGCGCCGGCAGCAGGCGCAGCGCCGGCTCCAACTCGGCCCAGGGCGCGTCGGTCAGCAGCGTGGCCGGGAAGACCTTCGACCCTGGGGGGGGAGAGCCAGGGAATGAGGGTTGCGGGACGTCACATGGGACGCGCTCGTGAGACCATGTGGGCTTGCGCTTTGCCGCCATGGGCCCCTCTTCATCCGCCCGCCCAACCGGGAGGAGGTGCAGAACGCAGCCAGGGCCCGCTCCTCCTCTGCACAAGGACAAGCCCCTGCCTCCCCTCTCCCATGGACCGGAAAGAAAGAACAAAACACCTCTCACCCAGGCGCGGGTGCACCAGCAAGGCGCAGGAGGAGACGCCCTGCGCCACGCCGTAGCCCAGCAGGTGGCGCGCGGCCTCCGCCTCGGCCCACGGCTTCGACCCCGGTCGCCCCAGCAGGGCGCGGCCGGTGGCGGGGTCCACCGCGTCCACCCACCGTCCCCGGGGCACCAGCTCAACGTGCACGGCGTGGACCCAGGCCAGGAAGCGGGCCAGGGCGGCGTCCAGCTCGGAGCCGTCCTGGTGTGAGGTGCAGGGGAAGGGTATTGGCAGTGTGTGAGGCTTAGCGGCGGGTGTCATGGGGCGGGGGGTGGGTGGGCATGTGGGGATGGGTATGGAGGAGGGTCTTGGGGGGCAAGCTGTTAGAGTCACCAGGCGGGTACATGGCAGCAGCAGCGGATGGTGCCCGCATCCCCATCCTCGACTCTACCATCGTCAGGCCGGGTTCCCTCCCCGTGGGCTCCCCTGGGACCCCACCTCCGACCCGCCTCCAGCCCCCACCTCACCCTGGACTCGTGCGCCATGGGCTGCAGGGTGAGGCAGGCCAGCAGGGCCCCGACGTCGGGGGCCTGCGGGAAGACGGCGCGCGCCCGGGCATGCATGGCGCTGCCGCGCGGCAGGCAGTGCACCGACAGCTCGGCCTCGGGCTCCGAGCTCGATGCAAAGCGCAGAGCGGGATCCCTGGCGGGAGCCTCCCCTACCCACGCAGAGAGAGAGAGAGAGGCCGGGGCCGGGCCGTAGACCCTCCAAGGGCTCAGCTGGCTGTGACTGCCTGCCGTGTCACTCCTCTCAATCGACGGAGCGCCAGACTCCAGCTCCTCCAGCAGCTCCCCCACACGCGCGAGCAGGCCTGAGGAAAGAACGGCGACAGGGATGGCAGTGGATTTGCCTGCCATGGCTGTATGCACCGATCACTTCTCCAGACCACGCGTTTTACACAGGTGATGGATCGGTGCACCTCCCGCCCGCCCGCCAGCTGCCCACTCTTCAGCAGTTCCCATGGCAGATGCCAAACCCCTCCACTCCATCAAGAGCCACCCCTCGACGCCTCTTCTCGCCCCCCAATCCCCCTCACAAAACAAAGTCTCATCCCTCCTCCTCACCAGGCAGGCGCGCGTACGTGTTAAGCTTGTCCATCAGCTCGGTGAAGGTGTAGACCAGGGCCATGGTGGCAAAGGCGGCGTTGGACACGAAGCGTGCGGTGTCGCCAGGGTCCCCACCACGCGGCCCTGTGCCAGAGAACACGGCCACGGCCACGGCGGTGTAGGTCAGCAGCGCGCCGCCGTAGTCGACGGCCTTGGTGCTGACCTCCAGCGCGGCCTGGCGCGGCGCCAGCCGCGCCTGCGCGCCCAGCGCGGCGGCCGCCGCGGCGCCCAGCGCCTCGGCCTCGGCGCCGTAGTGGCCGTCGCCACCGCGGCCGGCCAGGGCTGCGTCGTGGCGAAGCGCGCGCAGGCGGGCGTGGGCGGTGCGCAGGTCGCCCTCCGCACTTTCCTGCGCGTACACCAGCCGCGCCAGGGGGACCGCCACAGACCTTCATTTGTTTTTGATGTGGGGGGAGATTGATGAGATGATCTGCGGTCCTAGGGGAATCTGATCACCAAGGCTGGGACTGGTGATCAGCGGATGATAGCCCCCTGTGACACAGTGACGGGCACCTCCACACAGCCCATTTCCCGACAACGGGCCTGCTCAGCCTCGCACAGCCTTCACACCATCACACGACCACCCGACCCATCAACCGCCATCACTTCCCCCCCACTCTTTCCCTCCCACCACTGCAGCAGGGTGGCGCAGATGAAGTAGGCGGCGGCCACCGCCAGGCCGCGCCAACCCAGGTACCCGGCGGTCAGCGCGGCGTAGTAGGCGCCGCGGAAGGGGATGCTGACCGCCACGCGCGCGACGGCGGCCAGGTCGTCGCACAGCGCGCGCGCGTCGCGCGTGGCGCGCTGGTCGGGGTTGTCCAGGCGCAGCCCCGCGAAGGCGGCGCCCGCGCAGTAGGCGGCGTGCAGCGTCGCAGTGAGGCGCTGGCGCCAGCTCAGCGCCAGCCGGCGCTGCAGCGCGGTGCCCACGCCGGAGAGCACCGCGCAGGCGGCGTACAGGACTGCAGAGTGCAGCGTGGTGGCCAGGAAGGCGCCGGGGTCAAAGTCCACCAGGATGGCGTAGTAGCTGCCGGCCACCTTGCCCACTGCGGCAAAGGGGGGGAGGGCAAGGCACGTTTCGAGGTGCCAAGCACTGCTGGGTCATCAGGGCATGCATGGCTGTACGTAAGCTCCAGACCTGATCAAGGACCAAGCCTTCGAGTCCAGGGTCTGCCCAAAGTATCATGCATTTCGGGGCTCACCCTGCGCAACCACGAGCGCCTCAGCGATGGACAGTCCAGCCAGGAAGAGGGTTTGCCAGGGTCTGAACAGCACGACGAGGCGCCAGAGTCTCCTGCACAGGAACAGGTCTGAGACGGTGCTGGGCGGCGTGGCTGCCTGCCATGCTTCTCCGTGCGTGTGGGGTATCTCCTGGCCCTCAGCGCGACCCTGGTGGGTGGGACGCGGGTCGAGTGGGCAAATTGTTGGGGGGTTGCGTTCCAGGAGCAGTGTGAAGGGCCTCAACAGCCCATCGCCAGCCTCATCGGCCCATCTCGGAAATCGCGCTGCCAGGTTCTCAACCCCCAACCTTGCCAATCCTGCGTACCGTGCCGACAGGCAGCAGGGGTTCGCTCAATCCTCTTGCACTCATTAGATGTCAGGCTGTTGCGTTTACATATCAGGTGTTCTCTCCGCCATGTGTGTGCAGCAAGGGCCGCGGGCTGACTCCCTCACCGACACGCCAAGTTACAGTTTGGAGGGATCAGCATTGACGCTGCATGCAATCTAATAGTATCTGAGTTCCAAAGTAACGTCTCCTGAGTCGTTGCTACTCCAGCCATCGTGCCACTATGTTCCCATGCACTTCGCGCCCTGCACGTTGCCGGGTCACCCCAGCGACGGGACGGGCAGCCAGGGCGCGAGAAGGCGTGGTTTTGGGCTCGAGCTGAACCACCCACCAGCTTGAAGCCTTGTGCAGAGCAGGCACAGGTCAAAGAAGATCAGGTCCAGCTCACATACGGCTGTTGAAGTGCACCCTGCGGTGCTGGGGCCTGCTTATTGTATTTTGCGCGTGCGGTATTTCCTGGTCCTGGCGGAAGAGTGGCCCCTCCGAGTCACATCTTCCCTCCTGCAGAGCCAACCAGGGATTCCCTGTACATGTCTATCTCCAAATCATGTGCCACAAGGCTACAGAAGGAGTACAAGGCCATCGTCCGGGTACGCGCTGATTGGGCGGGGTGGTGACCTGCTGCATCTTTCCCAGTCCTACGACAGCATGCCTGGGACGCGAGCCTGCTCGTGGCTCCTCTCGGCCCTATGTTACTGCAGACACAGCATGTTTCACGTCCGCAGGACCCCGTGCCGTGCATAGAGGCGCACCCTAGTCCCAGTAGCCTCTTGGTGAGGAGGGGCGGTGCCCCGCCTGTTCATGACAGACCTGCAAGTGGCTGTCCTTCATCAGGTTCATGCCGGGTGCGACCCCCCAGCTTTGATCAGCCCCACATCAGCCTCTCGCTCACCTGCGTGCAGGAATGGCACTTTGTACTGCAAGGCCAGGATGAGTTCAAGGGCGGAGTGTACCATGGAAAGATCACCTTCCCCTCTTCCTACCCATACAAGCCGCCCTCGATCCTGATGTTCACCCCAAACGGCAGGCACGCTGGTTTGGGGATTGGTAATGGTCACGGGAAGCTGTGCAAGCGTTCGTCGGCCTGCTTTGGTGCAAATGTACATGGGACACCTTGGCTTTCAAACATGTTTAATTGTATCAGAATCATGCTACCTCTCAAGCCAATCCTTGTCCTGTAATTTTCATCCCAATACCAGGTTTGCGACCAACACCAAGCTGTGCATGAGCATGGTGAGCCAGTGGTGCCACTTGTATCCTCCTGTGGGGTATGATGGGGTCATCAATGCAGCCCACGTTTTCTAGGCGAAATCCAGCAATGAGCCGCAGTGTGCGTTCTAGCTGGCGACCCCCGGGTGGACGAGAAACAACCAACCAGCAGCTCAGATTGTGACAGTGTCTGGACCAGTGCACAGACCTGTACCCTCCAAAACTCCTCCCATCCCCGCAGACCGACTTCCACCCGGAGAGCTGGAATCCAATGTGGTCGGTAGGCACCATCCTGACCGGCCTGCTCTCCTTCATGTACGACTCCGCCAACAGCACAGGCGTGGTGACCTCCACGCCCGCAGAGAAGGCGGCCCTGGCGGCCCAGTCCCTGGCGTTCAATGTGCGCAGCCCTACCTTCCGCAAGCTCTTCCCCCACTGGGTGGCGAGGCACGAGGAGGCCCAGCGCGCTGCCCCCCCTCCGGGAATGGGGGGGGGTTGCAGACCCCCGGAACAGGATGCGGCAGAGGGGCCGGCGGGGCCTGCGTCGGCGCCAGCAGCCGCAGCCCCCGCGCCTCCACCCGCGGCTGCCCCAGTTCTCACGAGTTGGAGCTTCCTGGCAGCAGCCCTACTGGTGGCGGGGGGGGCAGTCGCGCTGGGCATCCTGCACCTGAGTCGGGTTGCGGAGCAATGAATTTGCTGCCTTGTACTCTGCAGTGTGGAGTGCCTGTCTCTTGAACAATTTCTTGGTCGCAGCGGCGAAACAGGGCACCAAGTCAGACCCTGAAAATCCGTCAGCACAACCAGCACAAGGCCATGGGCTCTGAGATGCAGTGGGCTGGGACACCGCAGGGAGGAAGCTCCAGGTGTGGACCCCTGGAGGAGTCCGGCGGGCACAATGCGATGTCGCACGAGACCCCTGCCACCTTAAGAAGGCGCGATGCCGCCCCTCCTCATCGGTCGGCCGCGTCCGCCACAGTCTCCTCGCTGCCGCGCAGGGCCTTTTGCCGACCCTCACGCAGACCCTCGAGCACTGCCGTATCCAATGGTTCTCCCTCACCCCCTGCAGCTCCAGTGATTGCACCGGCCTCATGCCCAGACCGGTCCAGGGGTACCGGCGACGCACCCTCAGGCCCCTCCTGAGGCAATGCCTGCGAATCAGGGGTCAACAGACTTGGCAATAAGAAGACAGGGTGACATTCGATGAAGCCATTGCACTGACCACGGTGGAAGCTTGCACAGTTCAGATCCCCAGCCCAGGCATACTCTCACCTCCCCATTCCGACTGCTTGCCGTCGCGGCACTCTTCATGGCTTGGTTGGCCTTGGCGATGGCTGGGAACCAGGCAGCCCTGTTCTCGAGGAGCACGGTCGCCCCAAAGAGCGCGGATGCACCGACTATGAGCACAAACCAGATTCGGCCCTTGTCAATAGGCTGCTGCGGCAGCGGCCTCGCTGCCTGCAGGGCCGTCTCTGGGGGAACAGTGGCGAGCTCGGCCCAGGCGGGCGCCCCAGAATGGATGGAGAGCGCCATGAGCGTCGCGGCTAATGCCGTGCGTGCCGATCCACCGATGGATGCGCACACCGTCTGCGGGTAGGTGAAATGGCCGGGCCGGTGTCCATGCATGGATGTGGGCAGAATCTGGAACATGCACGACCATGTCGTCCGTGCCCCTCCATTTCACCTGCTGTCTGGGGCATGATGAGGCATGTCTCAAGGCGGTTCCTGAGTATCTGGGTGGTCTGATGCTCGTGAATGCACCGGATTGGAGACTCCCGCACAGGCCTTGGTTGCGAGAGCGCGACGTCGTCGCCGAAAGGTCCTGGAAGCACCGCATGATCACTCTTACTGTATCAGATGGTTCATAAATGGTGCATTACAGCTTGTAGATAGGTTGAGCCCAGCAGAATCCACAATTTTCTGCAGTCGAGAATCGGTAGGAACTGGGAATCCGCAAGAACCAAACCCATTGCGGAGGTGGCGTGGCGGGAAGGAGGCTACGCTTGAAGGGACGCTCGATCAGGCTGGAGGGTGAAGACCGCTCTTGAACATTCCATCGATACTCTGATTACTAGGGAGACCACTGGGAGTCGCCACAGGCTAAAGCACCCCCTCCCGCACGCCGAGTCAGCGCTTGATCACCGCCCCTGCACGAGGACCCACCAAGTTTCAGCAGGCCCTCAAGTCAGCCCGCTGCACCACACACCCCGGACCTGCGTGCCAAACACGGGAAGTGAGGCGATCGCAGCCTCAGGCCCACGATGATGCAGGCACCGGTGACCGTGCTGCAGACCAACACACGGCGCGACACCGGCAAGAAGGCGCAGTATGGCAACATCTTGGCCGCCAAGGTGATCTCGTGGGTGTAATTATTGGTCTCTTTGGGGTATGCTAGGCGATGTGATTGTGGACCAGCTTCTGGTGCCCCCGCTCGCGCCGCACCGTGGAAGGGGAATGGCTTATACCGGCCAATGTCATTGCTTGCTCGAGGCTCGCACCGTGGCTGCCCAGCATCCATTGTCGCATGACTGAGTGGGGTGTATGTGATCATTGACCCCAGATGGCTCACCTGCGCCATAGTTGGTGTGACTTTGGCCGCACCAGTGTGCAATTCGGCTACCCACCCCTTTCTGCCTTGGATGTTCCTCCCAAAGACCAATCCCCCCACACCCACACTCAGTCGCTCACTCCTCGAATGAATCTCCATCCACTCCTTCTTTCCTACTCCACAGGCCGTGGCCGACATCGTGCGCACGACGCTTGGCCCACGTGCGATGCTGAAGATGCTGCTGGATGCCAACGGCGGCATCGTGCTGACCAACGACGGCAACGCCATCCTGCGCGAGATTGACGTGTCCCACCCCGCGGCCAAGTCCATCATCGAGCTCAGCCGGACGCAGGACGAGGCGGTGGGCGATGGCACCACCTCCGTCATCATCCTGGCGGGGGAGATGCTGGCCGCCGCGGAGCCCTTCCTGGAGCGCAACCTGCACCCCACCGTGATCATCCGCGCCTACATGCGCGCGCTGGAGGACGCGCTGCGCCTCGTAGATGCCGCGGCCTTCCCCATCGACGTCCAGGACCGGGACCAGATGCTGAAGATTGTCAACTCCTGCATCGGCACCAAATTCACACAGCGCCTGGGCAATCTGGTGGCGGTGAGGCGTGGAAGGGGGGAGGAGCTCTGCCTCTTTTTGGTTTTGGGGAGGGAGTGTGTGTGCGTGTGTCTGTGACAGGGACGCTATGGAATGATGTTCTGGACTCTGTGCAGGCATTGCTCACCAATATACTGGTGTGTGCGTGGACCGCCACCATGCCTGCTGTCCCAGGGTGAAGGGGGCTGTTGAAGCGATGCCACGGACCTCTTGACACCTTAAAATAGGACCACATCCTTGCGTCCAACTTCTCCTCCCTTTATTCCTTCCTCCACTCCAAGGACCTGGCGCTGGATGCCGTGCAGCTGGTCAAGGTGGACGTGCCCGGCGGCACGCCCGAGATCGACCTGAAGAAGTGGGCCAAGGTGGGTGCAACTGTGGAGGGGCGGGAATCCAGGAGGGAGGGGGTTGAGACACCCACAGGGTGGCAGACAGTGCGTAGGCGGCTCGCTCCCATGCAGGTGTTTTCAGCTTGTGCTCATTTGTGCGAGTGGGTGTCGATCCCTGCCATAGCAATCGCACCCACCCACACACACACACACCGCCCTCGATCACACCCCCCTTACGTACTCCAAGGTTGAGAAGATCCCCGGCGCTTCCCTGGAGGACTCGCGCGTTCTGCGTGGCGTCATGTTCGAGAAGGACGTGGTGGTGCCCGGGCGCATGCGCCGCAAGATCGCCAACCCCCGCATCCTCCTCCTCGATTGCCCGCTGGAGTACAAGAAGGGCGAGAACCAGACCAACGTGGAGCTGGCCAAGGAGGAAGACTGGTATGAGGGGGCCGGGAGCTGTGCTGCTGCGGGCCAGCATGGAGCAGGGAGAGGGGGGAGTGGTGATTGCCGTGGATCATTCTCAGCCTCTCTTTGGCTGCTGCCCCCCTTCGTGCCTCCCTCTTTCGGCTTGCCCACCGTGCCCTTCGTCCCAGCCAACCCCACGCACACGGGACCCCCCCCTCCACCCTCTCCCTTTCTCATCCACAGGGCCGCCCTACTCAAGCTGGAGGAGGACTGGGTGGCGCGCACGTGCGCGCAGATCGCGGCGCTGAAGCCCGACCTGGTCATCACGGAGAAGGGGCTGTCAGACCTGGCGGCGCACTACCTGACCAAGGCCGGCATCTCCGCCATCCGCCGCCTGCGCAAGACGGACAACAACCGCATCGCGCGAGCGGCGGGGGCCACCATCGTGTCTCGCCCCGACGAGGCCACCGAGCGCGACATCGGCACGGGGGCCGGCCTGTTCGAGGTCCGCAAGATCGGCGACGAGTTCTGGACATTCATTGTCGACTGCGAGGTGTGCTGGTGTCTGAGTTCTGTGCTGGGCTGGAGGCGTGTACGTTTTGGGGTGAAAGAGTCTGACCACGGCCTCGCTGCCACACAAGCGCAAAGCTTCGGGTAGCAGGGAATGAGCGCCATGTACTCGACGGGAGGGGTGTACAGAAAGAGGCTCTGCTGGCACGACCGCGCTCCGAGGCCGGGCCCCTGAGCCGGCCGCTGCGCCAGTGCAGCAGGCGCTGCACAGGCCCTGTGCCAGAATCCATCGCACATGGCCGTGACCGCAACACACCCGCCCTCCCCGTGTCCACAGGACCCCAAGGCCTGCTCCATCGTCCTACGCGGCGCCTCCAAGGACGTGCTGAACGAGGTGGAGCGGAATCTGCACGACGCCATGGGCGTCGCCAGGTCTGCGATGGCATCCGGTCTTGATGGGGAGGGGGTTGCCTTGGGGGAGCAAGCCGGTCCTCTGGCCGCACATCGCGCAGCGCCCAGCGCGCATCGCGCGATGTGCGGCTCGTTCCCCAACAGGAAAACAATTCTTGTCCGGCCGCTAGCTCGGCCTTGGCCTGTGCTGCGCTGGAGATGCCGTGTGCTGCACCTCCCCTGCTCCCCCCCCCACACACACACCAAGACGCCTTGCTGTGACCCCCCCAGGAACGTGGTGCTGGATCCGCGGCTCGTCCCCGGCGGCGGCGCGGTGGAGATGGCGGTGAGCCACGGCCTGGCGGAGCTGTCCACTGCCGGCGGCGTGCTGGGAAATGAGCAGGCGGCCTACCGCGCGGTGGGCGCGGCGCTGGAGGTCATCCCCCGGACCCTGGCCTCCAACTGCGGGGCCAACGTCATCCGCACCATCAGCAAGCTGCGCGCCGCCCACGCCGAGAAGAGCAGCAGCTTCGGCATTAATGGTGAGGGCGGCGGCTTCTCCGAACAGGGGTTGGGTTGAGGATTGGTGGGGGGTGGCCAGGGCCTCAAGCTGCCAGCAGATGAGAATGAAGCTTGCCCGTCACCTGCATTCCTGCATACTTAAAAACACCAACACTTTCGCCCTCACCCCGACAGGAAACACCGGCAAGGTGGAGGACATGCGGGAGCTGGGTGTCTGGGAGCCGTACGAGGTCAAGGCCCAGACGCTGAAGACGGCAGTGGAGGCGGCCACCCTCCTCCTGCGCATCGACGACATCGTGAGCGGGCTGAAGAAGCGCGGCGGTGGCGGTGGAAAGGGCGGCGGCGTGCCCCAGGTGGACAGCGGCGAGAACGTGGACTCCGAGCACATGCTCCAGGAGTGAGTGCTGCCGGCAGTCCGATGCAGTCTGTGCCTGTAAGAGAAACCCCCATGGTGTGCCACCGGGCTCAAGACAGCGCTGGGGGCAACAGGGGCAGGGCGAGCGCAGGGGTTTGGAGCTGCCTGCAGCAGAGGCCCACCCTGTGGCAATCCCTGGGCCCTGACTCGGAAGCAAGGTCAGTACCAGACACTGCTTACTGACACTTTGGTCAGCAAGGCGGCGGCAGGTCTGGTGACAACAGGACACGCAACAAGGGAAAGGCAGCAGGGGGGATAGGAGCAGGAATGCCCACGAACGCCCGCTATAGGGGAACTCCGCCTGCTCAGGGTGCGAGTAGGGTCCGTTGCTCTGCAGAGAAGCTGGGCGTCTGGAGTTCGGCAAGTCGCTCCTGGGGCCTACGAGCTGAATCTGAGAGCGCGGCGGGTCCCCCGCCACCCGCTCCGTTGCTGAAGACCACCTCACTTCTTCTTGTTGCTAACGTCCAGCTCAGACATGTTGAGCAGCAGGGACTCGGAGCTGAGGTACACGCGGTTGGCGGAGGAGGCCACCGTGCCGGCGATCTCGCGCGCGGCCTCGATCTTCCTGCACGATGTTACAGGGTGTGGGGATGGATGGGTGGGTGCTTGCTAAGCAACATTTGATCACTCTGGACGCCGCCACTCTACTGGCAGCCACTGCCCTAAATCCATCCTGCACGCACTCCCCCACTCTGCCATAACACTCCCCTACACCCACCTCAGAGTGATGAAGGAGGGGTTGTCCTTGATGGCCTGGCCGATGAGCGTGGCGGACTGCGCCTCTCCCTGCGCCCGGATGATGGCCGACTGCTTGTCCTGCTGCGCCTTGTCCACCTGGTGATTGGAAAGGGAGAAGAGCGGGGTGGGTGGAAGTAGCAACGACCTTGGGAGAGTCGGCAGCAGCGGCAAGCTAGGGCTGGAGATTGCCGATCAGTTCACGATGGGCATAGGGCATGCCGGTCATTCCCCCTCCTCCCCTCACGTGATGTCACGCAGCGCTACTGCTGGCCAGGCCCCCACTGCAGACGGCCCTGGTGCAGCAACTTCCCCCTCTCAAACTTCATCATCGACCCCTTACCCTTTACCCCCCACCCCCCATCCCTCCAAGGAAAGACTCACGATGAACTTGGCCTTCTCCGCGTCCTGCTGCGCCACCTGCTTGGCCTCCACGGCGGAGGTGTACTCGCGGGAGAAGGTGAGGTTGGTGATGCTCACGTCGTCCAGCACGATGTTGAAGTAGCGCGCGCGCTGGGTGAGGATGCGGCGGATGTCGCGCGATACCACCTCGCGCATGGTGAGCAGCTGGGAGGCATTGTACTGCGCGATCACCGACTTGAGCGTCTCCTGGATGATGCTGGGCAGCACGCGCTCCGCGTAGTCGGTGCCCAGCGTGCGGTAGATCTCCGGCAGCTTCTCGGGCATGGGCCGGGTGAGCACACGCAGGCCGATGTTGACCTGCAGATTGTGTGGGTTGCAGGAAGGGAAACAAGCTTGGGGAGTTGCATTCTGCTGGCGACTCCCTCCGGCTGGGCCGCAGCATGCGGCCGACACCAACAGAAGCATGCTCAGTGAAATGACACGATGGAGGACGCAATCGCGCACCATCTGGAGGTCGCGGGAGCCGGAGGTGGAGGTGATGACGTTGGGTCGGGCACGCACGTCGAAGATGATGGGGCGCTGGAACCAGGGGAGCATGAGATGCGTCCCTTCCGGCTTCACCTCGTCACTCAGACCGCCGATGCGGTTGAACACGATGGCCCTGCGCATTGGGCGGGAGAGAGTGCTTCCGGCATCCAGCAGCAGCAAGCCATGGGGTTGGGCCTGGGACACGCCACGGCCGATGCATGGTTGGTGAAACGCCACTAAACCATACCTGTGACCACCCTCGACGTTGAACAGGCTGTTGGCGATGCCATAGACCGCCGCGCCACCGACCACAAGCAACGATGCCAAGCGGGAGCCACCCCCACCCGCAGGCATCTTTATGTTACGGACGTTCTCCATTGTAATCAGGTGGTGGGCCGCGAGGGGCTGCAGGGATAGTCACGGCGCATGGGGCCGAGGTGGTGACCATATGTCTATTTCGGCGATTGCCAGGCTGGCGCGCTTCCCGAAGGCAACAGGTCATCGTGACCGACAAGGAGGGCGATCAGCGTGCACCCCAGCCAACCTGGTATACTGTAGGATATATAAGCCCTTTAAAGATCTGAGGAGTGGATATCTGTGCGTTCTGGTGGCCTGACTGCTCACACTGACGACGCCTGGCAGCGGAGGTCTGAGGAGCCGTTCAGTCCGTTCAGGTGCTGAGCCAACCGTCGCTTGGAGTGATGGTTGAAATGTCGCATATATACATAAACAATCTTGAGTTTTCACATCCTGTCGCAGGCAGTGCAGATCCCGGGGGAAGCACCGGGCACCCTGTCCAGACCCTGCGAACCGAGAGCATGGGGCTTGGGGATGCGCTCTTCAAAGCCACCTCCACATTACTGGGGCTGACAACACTTGCTGCAGGCACCTGGTTTGTCGCGACCTCAATTAGCACGATAAAAGCCTCACAGGTGATGATGTGCTTGCCTTTGAGGGCAGGTGTTTGCACGAGCCAAAGCATGAGTGCCGTGAAAAGTTCTCTACAGGTGAGTTCAATTTAAGGGCTGTTCATCTCAGGAGGACGGGCGTTCAGCCGCTCCTTCACCTTCCACAGAAACCATCCACCACAACATGCGAGGAAGAGGCATCGCCACATTGATATGAGCTTTATTTGCACTTGGTAAGTAGTTTCCCTTGATCAGTTGTGCGCATACACAGCAACTTGAAGATGGATCTAGGGACCCCCCCCCCCGACCCGGTAATCAGCCAAGGATAACGAGGCAGCAGAGAGGCCCAGCCCCTCTGGCCGAGGGGGTGTGCGGAAGTGATCTGGATCCATGTACACCTGGGTGCATCAATTATGGTAATTAGATACCTTACGCGCTGTAATTGAAATCTAAATGATACCGTTTTGGCGTCACATTCGAGCTCGTCTTGCTTATACGATGTGCAGTGCAAGGACCGGCACCTTGAAACCCTAGCCATTTTCGCGAGAGCTCAGCGAGACGAGAAACCTATGTTGAGGTCACCGGACATATAAGTCATCGTTACCTCTACGAACACCATGTCAGAGATTTATTGAGCTCCATGGATGGAGCTATGCAGAAAGTGGTCCGCTGACCGAAAGAGAATCAGGACACCCGTCACGTCGTCGCGAGTTGCGTGAAGCCCACACTCAGCCGCGCGGAGTTCCTCGCCCATCCTGCTCCCACGAACCCATGTTCCTCCAGCAAAAATTCTCAGGGGTCCCATGAGAATGACGCTGGTAAACGCAGAATGCGTTTGCCGATGCTCACGTATCCGGAGCCGGTGCCAAGTCAGCGTTTTTCATTGTCAGCTTGGACCATTCTCCGCACTTTCTTTGAGTAATTCGGGCCGCGTTGTACTGATGTTTGTCAACCTCAACGAACTCCTACAAAGGCGCGCACATTGCCGGGTGCGAAGCACATACATCGCTCATACCAATCACTGCAACGTTTGTATCCCATTTTACTCCCCATCGACCCCGAGATCGGCCCTTTGGACATCGTGTGCGAGCCTTCCTGATCAGTCGACACTTCGAAATGGCCGACGCATCCACCGCTCGTCTCGAGCGCACCATCGTCGCTCTTGAGGCCCGCCTGGCAACCCTGACTGATGATGGCGTGAAGACCATCCCAGCCACCAGCAACCCCGGTGAGTCCCCGTGCCAGGCAGTATCTCTGCGTTAAGGTGCAACCTCCGTTGATATTATGACCTGCACAATGTCGGGACAGTTGCGCTCTCACTTCCAGTCGAAGATGGGCATGGATAGCATTCGCATCTTTGGTTCCATTGAATTTGCCTTCGCACCTTCAGATTGCACATCTTGAGGAGCATCTTTGTACTGACGTGCTGCACCCATTTCATAATCCTCGCAGGTCCCCTTGGACTGTTCGCTTTCGGCCTCACAGTGAGCAGTGGGCATGGTGTCCTGGGCTTAACCTGCTGTTCTTGAGCATTTTTGATGGACAATTGACTCCATGCATACTCTTATTCTCACACATTACCCCCCTGCAATGCTACAGACCGCCCTCCTGCAAGGCATCAACTCCACTGTGGTCGACAAGGGCTCTGTGGGCCTCGTCTACTGTGAGTGCTGGGGTGAAGGAGCTCGCAGGGATTGATACTCGCCAAGCTGTCAACCGCTTCCGAGCGTCTTCCGACCCCTCATCGCCAGTCTCTGCTCACTCCTCGTGCAGCCTTTGGCTTCTTCTTCGGTGGCCTGTGCCAGCTGATTGCCGGCGTGCTGGAGTACTCTCGCAAGAACACGTTTGCCACCGTCGCCTTCGTCTCCTATGGCGGCTTCTGGATGGCCGTCGCCCTGAACGGAACCCTCGTCGCGGCTGGTGTCTACCCCACCTCTGTAAAGGGAGAAGAGATGATGGTGAGTTGATTGGGTTTGGGGGTGTGCCGATGGGGCAGACTGTTGGTGGTCGGGTGTTTTCGCACCCATACATCCTGTCGGATGTGGCTGGCCACCTCGGCATCCATTGTCAATGGTCCTGCTGCACCAACCTCTCGTCGCAACATCATTCTCACGATCCCCGCCCTCAACCTCCCCCCCACAGCTGTCTCTCTGGGGCATCTACACCTTCCTCCTGTGGCTGTGCACCTTCAGTTCCAACCTGGCCCTGTCCTCCCTCTTCCTCTCCCTGGCCCTGCTCTTCTTCTTCCTGGCCGGCGGACAGACCAATCACAACCTGATGAAGTTTGCCGGCGTCTGGGGCTTCATCGTCTCCGCCATCGCCTGGTACCTGGCCGTGGCCACCCTGATGGAGGAGCTGTACGGCCGCGTCATCCTGCCCATCGTGCCCTTCGCGCCCATCAACAAGATCAAGGCTGGCACCTTCGGAACCCGCCGCCGCGTCGACGACCCCGAGCTCGGCAGCAAGGAGTGAAGCAGCGTGCTGCAGAGCGCCCACGCCGCTCCCGGGGCGACACAGGCTCAAGGCGCCTCCGCCTCTTCGGCATAGGTGTCAGCGGGGCTGCTGTGAGGGTCGACGCCCCGGCCCCTCCCTCGGACACTCGTTGAGAACCTCATGCTTGTAGCTTTCCCAAACCAGAAATCGTCCCTCTAAACCCCCAGATCCCTGCTGTGGAGCTTCACACCCACAGAAGAATCCTTCCCATTTTGGCCTTGACATCATCGCCCCCTCCCGCGCAATCCCTCCAGAGGTGTCCTTATTTTTATGATGACAGTCTGTGCCCCCCGCTCCTCCCTCTTGAGTCGATTCCCACCTGCGTGGTTCCCACGCACGGGCAATCCTCTGCCAGATTCAAACCCCTTTTTGAAGTGTTGCGGTACACGAGCTTGTCCACGTTTTGCCTTCAGAGTACAGCAAGCCTTGTAAAAGGAAGAAGGTTCGAGGTTGCGGGATTGAAGGCAAGGGCAATTGGGAGATGGTGGCAGCATTATGTTGCATGAATCTGCACGGCGGTGAGTTTAGACTAGGTAATATTGTTGACGCATTCTGAAGACACCTTCCTTCCTCCCGGAGGTACGTGAGCTGTGTGTGACCTGTCCCCAGCGCTTGGTCGGGTTCACCATGCAATTGCCTCTCCTTCTGCAGTGTGCATCTTGATATTCTACGCAGCCCTCACCTGGCATGAGGGCCAACTCCTACGTCCTTGGGGTCTTTCTGTATTACACGTCTTCAGCACAGGAAGCTGAGTGGATCAGAGGGTGAGGTGAGCGCCAAAGACAAAAAGATTGTGTGGAGGGGGATATTCATGTGTTGCCATTGCCACAAGGGGCGGTGTGCAAATGGGCACGAGCGTGTCAACGTCATACAGGAGTGTCCGAGTCATTGCTGGCGGGGATTGGACTCGGTTTATCGCCACCCGCCAGCCAGTCAGTCAGGACCGCCGACACAGGCGCCAGATCCTCGTCCACGCCTGGGTCCGAGTCGTCGTCTGGTTGCCCATTCTCTTCGGTGGTCGCGGCCCCTCCACCCTCGCCACACCCGGCCCAGCCCCAGTGCGCACGGCCCAGTGCGAGCAGCCCCTCCCGCGCCGCGGCCTCCAGGCCCGGCGTCTGCAGCAGGGACGTACTGGGCGGGCCGGGGTGGCTGTGCGCCGCGCGCAGCAGCGCCCTCAGGCCGGCCAGGACGCGGTCGCCCAACGGGTCGGCAGACTGCGGGGCCAGCGCCGCCGGCCACACGTCCAGGGCCGCAGTGAGGGGCGGGAGCAGGGCGCGGGCCCTGCCCCCGGCTGGCCCCCTGCCGTCCAGCAGGCAGAGCAGGTCCAGGACCAGGCAGCGCAGCGCCTGTGGGTGGATTTCATGTGGAGGAGAGCCTGTTGGTGAGCCTTATGTTGGTGTGACGAGGTGAGGTTCAGCACAGACTGTTGTGCTACCTTTCTGGACCCCACCGCCCCCTCGTCTCACGCTGCCCCCAGGCAAGCACGCATGGCCCCCCTCCCTTCCCCGCCCCTTCCCCCTCGTCCACCCGCCTGCACGGAGCCCTGGCAGCGGGCCAGGGCGGCCGTGCCCGCGGCAAGCGCGGCGTGCTCGCTGGGGGACAGGCCCTCCTCCCCCTCGCCGCACGCCAGCGAGCACAGCAGGCGGCGGTGCAGGCGTTGGCGCAGGCGGGCGAGCAGGCTGGGAGCGCCCGCATCCTCGGCGCCCAATCCGCCAGCTCCCGTGGCCGTCCCATCACGGGGCGCCGCCCAGACCCCCGGCGCCGCACGCTCCAGGCGCCGCGACAGCTCCTGCGCCGCGCGCAGCAGCTTGGGGAAGGCGTTGCACGTCCGCGCCTCTGCCGTCATCCAGCAGACGGAGAAGGTCGGCCCGCGCGCCGCGTTGTCGCCCGGCGCCGCTTCAAACCAGGGCGCCGCGGCGGTGGCGGCGCCGGGCCCACCCCGGCACACCGCGGCGGCGCAGCCCAGCAGCGCCGTCTCCCAGCCCACCAGGAGCAGGGCGGGCGGGCAGCTGGGCTCCAGCGCCGTGCTTTCCAGCCGCGCAACCACGTCCAGGGCCGCGTCGGGGGCGCGGCGCGCCCCCGACTCCGTCAGCACCTCCAGGACCAGCGCGATGCCCTCCGGGGTCGCGAGCTCCGGCGCCCGGGGCGCGGCGGCGGAGATGGCCAGGGACGGCTCGGGCACGGGCGGGGGCT
>NW_011934163.1:29812-31893 GCF_000733215.1 Auxenochlorella protothecoides
TATACGACGCCCCCGCACCCCCCCGAGCCCCCGCTCGGCGCTTGGGCGAGGACATGGCATCGTGCACCAGAGCCAGTGTGTCGGTGGCGGCGGGCCGGCCACCCAACGGCCTGCCACGCTTTCCGCGCCGGGAGGGCGCCTGGGCCATGGCAGCAATGGCCCGCGCGCGCGGGCCCTCCGGCGGCGCGCCTTGGCGCGGCTCGGGCGTGAGCTTGGCGGGGTGGCACTCCGGCCCCTGGCCCGTCGGCGAGGGGCCGGGCTGCCCGGGCGGCAGGGGCTCCGGCGCGTCGGGGTGCCTCCCGGCCACGGACCCCGACCCCGCCAGGCTGCCAAAGGCGGCCCGCCACCTCAGCATCTCGACCTGCAGCGCCGCGCACTGCCGCTGGAGCGGGGCCAGGGCATCCGACTCGGGCGCAGGCGGGCCATCGCCGTCCCGGGCTGCAGCCGTCAGGGAACGCAGCCCCTCCACCTGGCGCGCCAGGTCGGCCAGCTGGCGCTGCACGGCCTCGCGCTCCGCGCGCTGCGCGCTCACCAGGTCGTCCAGGCGCCGCCCCAGCGCCTGGATCTGAGCCTGCGCCGCCGACCGCTCCGCCGTCAGCGCCTGCTCCGCCAGCGCACGCGCCTCCTGCTCGCTGGACACCAATGCCTTCAGGGCGCCGTGCTGCTGCACCAGCTCCACGGTGTTGAGGGCCCGCTCCTTGAGGAGGGCCTGGGGGGGGGGGAGGTGGGGAGGAAGGACGAGGGCGGGTGAGCAGAGGGCATCGGGTGCAAGCAGCAGGCAGAAGTCTACACCAAGCATGGACATCATCATGTAGCACATGCCCGGACACGCTCCCGCGGTGCAGAGAGCCTCTGCCTCGCACTCACGAGGCTGTCCCGCAGCTTCTGCCTGTTCCGCTCGCTCTTGGCGAGCTTGGCCTGCAGGGCCTCGACCTCTGTGGATGTCATGTGCTCAGGAGCATCCCTGGGAATTCATTGGGGTGCCGAGGTTCACATGGTGCCAGGTCGCGGATTGTCAGAGGCCGACAGCGCTGTGGTGCACCCGGCAGCAGTGCCCCCAAGCACCGGGCACTTGGGCCTGCTGTCGTGCCATTTGGCCTCAGAGGTAAAACATCTTTGACTGCTCAGATCAAATGTTCTATGCTTGAGTGTGTCCTCAGCGCCTTGGCCTGCCCGATCGCTGTTCGCACGAGGAGTTGATCGTTCTCCATCGCGCGCTCGCGCAATGGAGAACGCTCTGGGGATCCTTGCCCCTCCCTCACCCCACCCCCCACTCCTGTAAAACACGTTACGTTTGCAGCAAATGTGCATGGTATGCCAAAGGTGGATGCTTTCCAGTTCGAGACAGTGACGATGGATGAGGGGGGTCAGCGAGGGGATGGGCCAGTCACAAGGGAGCGAGGGGGCCCACTCGGGGCCCCATCCACGAGAGTTTGGGGCGCAAAGGGGTTTTGGTACAGGGGGGGAGTCTGCTCCCTTCTACAGGCTGGAGCGCGGCGGCACGACCCTGGGCCTGCCGGCGTCGGCCCCTCCCTTCCGGCTGGGGAACACTGCGGGGGAGGGCTCGTTCCCCGTCACCAGGGTCAGCTCCACCGTCGTCTCCACCAGGTCCGACTGCACATGGAGTGTGAGTTTGATTTGGGGGAGGTTGGGGGAGCCAGTGCATACTTGGATTCCCGCGGTGCAGCCTGCAGCCACAGGACACCCCTGGCAGGGCCTCGCGTGTGCCAGGGGCGCTTGGCTGCCGCGTCCCCAGACCCCACAGCCCTCTTCGTGCCGCGCGATTCCCCACTCCATCCCTCCCCACCTCCACACAACACACCCACCCACCTGGAGGTTCAAAGCCAGCACCGGGCCGGTGCCAGCCACACAAGCGCGCGCGGCGGCCAGCAACGCCGCGATGTCTGCCGTAGACTGCAGCGTGATGGCTGCCACCAGCTCCCCGTCCTCCCCTCCCGTGCCGATCGCGGCGGGCTTGGACAGGATGGCCAGGGGCAGCGCATCCGCGGCGGCGGGGGCCGGGGACGAGGCCGCCTCCACCCCGGGCGCGCCGGGGTCGCGGGGCAGGCCCACCACCGCGG
>NW_011934163.1:33069-86598 GCF_000733215.1 Auxenochlorella protothecoides
GCGGCGCCTGCATCCCGGCCCGCGCGTGCGCGGACTCGCCAAACACGCCGCGGCAGATGTCCAGCAGGCGTGTGCGGTGCGCGTGCATGCGGTGCGCAGGGAACAGAGCGCGGCGGGCGGCGGGCGCGGGCTGCTGCGGCGCCGACTCCACTGCCCCGGGCGCCGCGCGCGCCTGCGCGGCCGCCACTGCCGCCGCGACGTCGGCGTTGTCCTCCTCGTCCGACGAGGGTGGGCGGCGGCGCAGGCGCGACGACAGCGTCCCGCCCACTCGCCCCGCCAGTGCCAGCGCGCTGGACCCCGTGCTGGCCGCCACCGAGGCCGCCGCCGCGGCACGACGCCGTGCGGCGGCCAGCCGCCCGGGTCCCTCCGGCGCGCGGCCCAGCTCAGAGCGGGCGTCGACGTCGCCGGCGTCCGCACCCGCTCCCAGGCCGGCCATGAGCTCGGCCTGCGCGCGGAGCGCGGCGTCTGCCGCCGCGCCACGCACGATCACGCGGCCGGGGGTGACGTAGAGCTGCCGGCCAAGGGGCGTGAAGTTGGGCGCGGCGCGGAGGGGCGCGGACGCTGCCGCGCCCAGCGGGGCGGCCAGGTACCGCGCTGCCGCGCCGGCCGTCCGGGCCACCACCTGTGTATGTGTGCCAGGGGGGAGTTGAGGAGGGACACAGTCATGCGGGAGCGCTAGAGCACAGCCCTCGGCGTCGAGACCCGGGTTGCCACAGCGCGGGGTACGCCTGTGCTGCCCTGTGCCCTCCGGTTCCCTCCTCATTCACCGCAACAACCCTGCACAACACAATCCCACTCCCCAGTCCTGCCTCTCCCGCCCCGTCAATGTCAGCCCCCTCTTTTGCATCACCAACGCACCCTGATGGGGGGCGTCGCGGCGGCGGAGAAGCGATCTTTCAGCTGCTGGCCCCGCGCGGCGCTCGAGCTCGCAGCCTCTTCGGCGGAGTCGGGCGGGGCGGCGGGACCCCCCGTCCGGGACCTCGCCCCTGCGCCGGATGCTTCCTCGGCCACCCGACCGGGGCGGGCGCTCAGGGGCCCCAGGCCCGGCAGGGAGGAGAAGCGCTCCGCCCCGACGGCGATGTTGTTGGCCAGGCCCTCGGAGGGGGGGGGTGGCTCTCCGGCCGTACTTGCCCCCTCGGGCCTGCCCGCTCCAGACCCCGCCCTCCAGGATAGCAGCCGTGGGATGGGGTCCTCTGCGATTGTGTGTGGTGGGAGGAGGGGGATGAGACAGGGCGCCTGATAGGGTTCAGGACCGGCATGGGACGCCTCCCGGTCGACAGGCACCCTCCTGAACACCAGGCGACGGAACATTGAGACAGCGGGGCGGGAGCCGAATCCCAGGACGGCCACGATGCACCCCTCCCTGTCGGACACCTCATCACGCCAACATTCCTTCTTCATTCCCACCTGGCCACCCCATACCCTCCCCAGCCCCCCACCTGGCATGAGGTAGTTCCGGATGCACTTATCCCACCCCGCCTCGCGGCAGATGTCGGCCAGCACGCCGTTGGCCACGGCGGGCGTGGCAAAGCCGTAGCAGGACACGCCGGCGTGCGCGGCGCGCGGCAGGCGGGCCAGCAGGCTGACCGTGCACAGCGCGGCCACCGCGCCGCCCAGGGAGTGCCCGCACAGCACCAGGCGCTTGCCGCGCGCCTCGGCCTCCGCGTAAATGGCCTCCACGGGGACGGAGCGCGCGCGGTTGAGGAACCCGCGGTGGACGAGGGGGGGGGCGGGGCCGCCGCCCTCCTGGGCGGGCGAGGCCTCGCCTCGCTCGGCGCCCTGAGACAGGGGCTTGGCGGGTGCCCAGGCCGCCGGATCCAGCTGCATCTCCTGCAGCGGGGAGTTGGGGAAGGGTTGGGGTATGGGTGAGCCTGCTGTGAGGAGGGAAGAACATCAGAATCTACATGGCCACACCCGTCTCCCACGCCAAGCAGCCCCTGGTATGGGCTGGTCCATACACACCGATGCACCCCGCTCTCACCTCCTGCCAGAGGTTGACGTTGGTCATGAAATCGGAGGCCATCTTGGTGCCCATGAAGGCCAGATACATGGCCGAGTCGGACTCCGCCAGCATGAACCTGGAGGCAGGGGAGTGAGGGTGAAAAGCTGATACAGGTTCGTGCCATGCTTTCCTCAGTACAGCTGCAGAGAATTCATACCCTCCCTCAGCGCAGCCGGGGGTGGCCTGCAGCGGCGGTGCGCGGCAGCCCAAGCTGCATCGCAGCAACGCCTCATCCCAATGCTCAGGTTCCACTGCCTATCCCCCCCGCCATAAAATTCAACCTGTGTTGGACGTGGGGGAGCGCCCACTGCACTGCCCTAAGTTTGCAGAGACCGGGAGGGAGGGTGGCGGTCAGGTCCTGGATGCACTCCAGTACCTCTGCGGGCTTCATGTCCACCACCTTGTACACGACCTCGGACAGGACGGCGCACGACAGTAGGTCCTGTTGAGTTTCGGAGAGAGAAGTGCGGGGTTGAGCAGGGCGCCATGTGGTGCATGAGAGGATTCTGTCACGGAGCTTCTCCCCGGAGCCCGGGATCGCTCACGGCCAGCACCGTACCTGCAATTCCAGCACGCTTTCGACTTGCAGGTGGCGACATGCCGCCTGGAGGAGGTCAGGAGGTAGGGAGAGGCCGGAGGCCTGGCTAGGCGGCAGGCCGGTCGCGGCGAATAGCCGCTTGGCGAAGGCCACCGAAGACTGGGACACCGCGCGCAGGATCACGCCCAGGCGTCTGGTGGGTGACACGACGGTCCTTGGCGCCAACAATGGTATGGAAGGGGTTGACGTGCTCCGTCGCATGGCCCCCATGCCGCCGCTGGGCAGCAGGGCAAGGCCTGACAGTCGGGCCATCCCGCACTGTTGCCGCGGTTTGCGCTCTGGGCCGCTACTAGGTAGGTATCGGGGACCGCGGGCAGAGTGGGGAGCTGTCTATGTATCTGAGACAATGATCGGCCTCCTGGTGCTGATGAGGAACCAGGCCTGGGAAGGTTAACGCGCCGGGTCAGCCCTCGATGGGCGGGGTAGGGACGCTTTTTAAAAAACAACCTCAGAGGGCCGTCGAAGAGAGTGTTAACAGTTTAAATGCCTTCACAATGTGGATTCCAGGGGCTGACTCCTCGCAAGACTACGCTTGGACGGAATGCATCCCGTACGGGTCGGGCCCTTCGCGCCTCATGGGGAGCTGCAGCTGGGTGTGAGATGCGGGGGTTAGGCCAAGTGGTGTACGAAACCCTTTGCCCAAAGTGCTCTTTCGGAATCGCTCTGTGGTATTGATCCGGTACTTTTAAAAGTTACGAATCGGAATGGCGAACAGCATACTTTTACAACGGTGAGCGAGGTATGTGTTCATACACCTAGTCAGGACACGAGGTCCCTCAGTGTCGAGGCCACGTATCTCTGTAGTGCGTTGAAGGACGGGCGTCCTCAGCGGACACTCGGGGCCGAGCCGGAGGGAGCCACGATGCACATATGGAGTTGCCAAAGCAGCGTGGGCAATCTGGTTTGGAAAAGTCGACCCTGGGAGCTATGCTGTGCATGCCGCGCATCGTCCCGTTGCACGATCAATGGCACCCCCCCTCGGGCATCATGACGCCACCATCGGAGGGTGCAGAAGTGGATGGCTACACTCCCGTGCATCGGGTGGAGTGATTTTGGCGCAATGTGTCAAACCATCGCCCTCTACAGGGCGTCATGATGTCTTCTGAGTGGCCTATGTAGGTCCCCGGGCACAGTGCCTGCCCTCCGAGACAGGCTCGCCCCAGCCCCTCTGCCGGCATGTCCACCCCCAAGGGCGTCATCTACTCCATCGCGGAGCGCACGGGCAAGCTGGTGGACCTGACATACAGCTCCCTGGTGCACCAGTTGGGCCTCACCCCCCCTTTCTTCAAGGAGGGCCTGGGGCAGCTGGACGTGGTGGACTTCCACAACGACCTGGTGACCCTGAGAGACTGGCTCCCAACGGCCCTGGACGACCCGGTGAGCCCGAGCTGTGCAAGCGCCGACGTTGTCAAGCTGGTGGGCAGCGTCGTCGCTCACCCCAAGCGTGAGGGCGCTGCACTCTGCACCTGCGCAGAATTTCCCCACAAACCTAACCCCTTGTTGTTTTACCCCAGGACCGGCGCCTGGACTGGGTGCAGACCGACGCTGGGCGCGTGGGGTCCAGGCAGTACCGCGTGTACCGCGCGTCCTTCGAGAGCCCCGTGGCCCGCGACTCGCGCGCCGCGCACGCGCTCCCCGCCGAGAGCCGAACTGCGCACGCGCTGTGGATCGCGCCGGACCCGCTGCCGGGCCAGGCGCCGGGGCCCTGCACGCTGCAGCTGGCGGCCACGGGGGACCACGGCTTTGCCCGACGCACCCGCCTGGGCTTGCCCCTGGTGGAGAAGGTGCTTGTTTGAGTTTGTTTGGTTTGTCTGGGGGGGGGTAGGAGGGTGTTCTCATGGCTGAAGCAGGCAAATGACTGGTTGAAGTGCTTGGCGTGGGGTGGATCTGTGCCCAGGGGTGGTTGAGGTGCCCGTGTCTGGCTTTGGCAGAGGGATGGCCAGTTGCTGTTGCCACCACACGTCGGCAGGCATGAACTCCGAGCGCCCTCCGCTCCGCCCTTCCCTCGATGACTCGAGCCACGCCCGCTCCCTCAGCTCGACGCTCTCACCCCCACCCCACCCCTTCCTTCTCACCAAAGGGCATCGGCACCATCGCGCTGGAGTCACCGTACTATGGCCTGCGCAAGCCGGCGCAGCAGCGCGGCGCCAAGCTGGCCCGCGTCTCCGACCTCCTGCTCCTGGGCCGCGCCACGATCGAAGAGGGCGCGCTGCTCCTGGACTGGCTGCGCCGGCAGGGCCACGGCCGCCTGGGCGTGGGCGGGCTGTCCATGGGTGGCGTGCACGCCAGCATGGTGGCCGGCATGTACCCGGGCGCCGTGGCGCTGACGCCGCTGCTGGCGCCGCGCAGCGCAGCCAGCGCGTACTGCACCGGCGCGCTGCGCCACGCCACCGCCTGGCCGCGGCTGGCCGCGGAGGCGGAGGGCCGGGGCCCGGAGGTGCGCGAGCAGCTGGCGCGCGCGGGGCGAGCCACCGACGCGCTGCGTGCCGCGCGCTACCTCCTGGACGAGACGGACGGCGAGACTGCGCGGACAGGGGTGCCAGCCGGCACCGCGCCCGGCCGCGCGGCAGAGGCGCGGGGGAGCGAGGCGACAGGGACCCCGGGGACCGAGGTGCCGAGCCCTCCCGGAACCGCAGACGGCGGGGTCTGGGCCGGGGTGGGCGGGCTGGCAGAGCGGCTGCTCAAATGGGTGGCCATGCTGGAGAGGAGGGAGGAGCATGCGGCCGCCGTGGCCCTCCTTGCGCAGGTGCTGGAGGCCTTCACCGACGTGTCGCGCTTCCCCAGGCGAGCAGGGAAGGGTGGAGGTGGGAGGGGGGGGGATGTTGAGTCAGGGCTGGGCATACGTACGCACTGTTGCCGTCGGATTGTGCCAGTCAGGTCGATCCGACGGGGTGAGCGGGCCATCACCCCTTGCATGCATGCAGTACCCTTCCGCCTGGGCCCCCCCGTTCTCTGACCGCCAAGTCCACCCACTCCCGACCCACCCCGAACAACAGGCCGCGCTGCCCAGAGGCTGCAATTGTGGTGGGGGCGACGGAGGACGCGTATGTCTGCCGCGAGGCGGTGCTGGACCTGCACCACTTCCTGGAGGGGAGCGAGGTGCGCTGGGTGCCGGGGGGCCACGTCTCCTCCTTCCTCCTGCACCAGGAGGCCTTCCGCTCGGCCATAGCAGACTCCCTGGCGCGCCTGCCGGCGTGAGGTTGCCGTGCGCTCAACCTGTGAGCGCCTGAATGAACACTCGGAGGCCTGGCATGTGGTGCGAGCCATGGGATACATGAAACCACCTCCCTCTCCTGCCCAACAGCCGCCTTCTCCAACATCCAAATGCACCCGCATGAGAGCTACTTGTGTCCCTCGTGAAGGTATGATGTCATGCGCGTAAACTGTAAATCATAGCTGGCACCGGGAAGTGCTAGTCTGGCTGGAGTGGTCGTGGAGTCATGCTGAGCTCGTCCCAAGCACGTTTGCAATGGACCGGCCCTCGACATCCAATTCACGTCCGGGATCCGATCTGGAAGGCCTAGCCTCGATCTGCATTCAGTCACACCCATTGAAGAATTCCAGCCGGATTCTGAGATGGCCGAAACGGTGTCCTGCCGCTCCGAGAAGCAAGCAAGTCGGCTTGGGGGTCGGGACGTGCTGGCGGCATTGGTGGGGGCAGCACTGGTGGCTGCCACCGCCGCAGCTCGACGGGCATGGAAGCTAGGTCAGCGTCGCAAGCGTGTGGTGCGCAGTTGGAGTAGAAAGTACGGGTCTGATCGGTGGACAGGGATGCTGGATGCAGTGCTTGATGATGGGAAGGTCGACCCTCAGATCACATCACCTCCCACAGGTCGGCATCCTTCCTGCCCGCTACGACTCCTCGCGCTTCCCTGGCAAGCCTCTCATCCCACTGCTGGGCAAGCCCATGATCCTGCACACCTACGACCAGGTTGGGAGTTGCCCCTTGGAACGTGCTGTTGCTGGAGTAGGGCTATCACTTTTGCGCTCTGTTCGTGTGCTGTCTCGAGAATCTTCCCAAGACAATCCTGACACAATCTCCCAAGCCTTGCTTTCCCAGGCCTGCAAAGCAACTACCCTGGATGCAGTGGTCGTCGCCACGGACGACGAGAGGATAGCCTCTGTGTGTCGCGCGCATGGAGCCCAGGTGGTGATGACACGGCCCGACTGCCCCAATGGTGAGCCGGAAGTACATGCTTGATTGGGGTGCAGTGTACTTTATGGGCACTCTGAGCCCCTAGAAGAGGATGTAGTGCCCGTTGAGAACGGCGTGGAGGCCAAGTTTCCCCCGTCATGCCCTTTCCCCATTCCTCAACCCTGCACCACCCCAGGGACCGAGCGGTGTGAGGAGGCAGTCCAGGCCCTGGGCAAGCAGTACGACATCGTGATCAACATCCAGGGGGACGAGCCCCTGATTGACCCCGGGACCATCGACGCGGTGGTCACCGCGCTCCAAGACTCGCCAGACGCCGTGTACAGGTGGGGTGGTTAGGGAGGGTGCTTGCAACCCCGAACCGAGGCGGTTGCAGAGCCTGGCAAGGCGGGCCCCATGGGGCTTCGGGTGGTCGTGCGGATGCTGTGATGCACTCCCGGAGGCCCCTGGGTGTCTATTTGCAACGAGCCATACCATGTCCAAGCCGATGACTGCCACCAAAGCTATGTTTCCCTACCCTCCGCATCCCATCCCCATCCACAACCATCCTCAGCACGGCCGCCACGCCCCTGGCGACCGACGAGGTGGCCCTGCGCCAGCGTGTCAAGGTGGCTACCGACGCCCAGGGCTACGCCATCTACTTCTCCCGGGGGGTCCTGCCCCACAACAAGGATGGTGTTGTGAGGTGGGTGGAGGCTGGGCCATGGCGCCTGGGTGGCTACGGCTCGAGGCCTGGGACACCTGTGCAGTCAGGGTGCCGCTTGTCGCGACTTCACGCCAAGGGCGTGGCTGGCAGGTGGCCTTGTCCGCTGCCTCCCAGCCTGCCAGATGTGTGCGGCTTGCACGGGACTGCGGACCATCCATACCCCATTCCAAACATTGCCTCTTACCGCACTGCAGGTCCTACCCGGCCCCGTGGACCGAGAAACCCTACCTCCTGCACCTGGGCCTGCAGTGCTACGACCGTGCCTTCCTCTCAAAGTACTGCAAGATGCCCGCGACACCCCTCATGGTGGGCGCGTCTTAGAGGGGTGGGGGAAGGGGATTGCGGACTTGGTTCTGGCGCCGCCTGCGGTCCTGGCATGCTGTTGCTGTTGCTGTTCCGTCAGCAGCATCAGAACAAACCCATTCCCCTTATCGCCTGCCAATGCCAATGCAGGCAATGGAGGATCTGGAGCAGCTCAAGGTTCTGGAGAACGGCTACAAGATGAAGGTCAGTACCGGATGGCATGGCTCCTGCTGGGCGGATTTTGCACCAGATGCCAGCAGTGCAAGATGGTCGATAGTGTAGGCCTGCAGACTCCATGCATCCCAGCGTCTGCTCGGTGTGTCTGCAAACCCACCCTCCTCACACCTCTCCTGCCCAACCCCCTCGCAACAGGTGGTGGAGGTGAGCCACAGCGCGCATGGCGTGGACGTGCCCGAGGATGTGGCCTCCATCGAGCGCCTGTTGACCGCGCAGGCCAGTGCGGTAGGGGCAGTCGCCGTCGCCGTCCGGCAAGCGTAGATGCCACGTCAAACCTGGGTGGTCTGCTTGCACAAGGGTTTACAAGAGGGCGTGTAAACGCGTCACATGGATTGTTGATGCATGGTACAGCTGCAAGGAG
Organism: Auxenochlorella protothecoides; assembly: GCF_000733215.1. Lineage (NCBI taxonomy): Eukaryota > Viridiplantae > Chlorophyta > Trebouxiophyceae > Chlorellales > Chlorellaceae > Auxenochlorella > Auxenochlorella protothecoides. The sequence goes on from NW_011934163.1 coordinate 41,430, forward strand.
ACGTGCATGGGCCGTGTCCCAGGTGGGCAGCCCCCCGTCTCAGTGTTGCAGCGTCAGACGCTCTCGACGGTCAGTGCACAGGGTTTGAATTCAGTCAGGGGAGGGGTGAGGGGATATACTGTGAGTCGGACACAAGGGGTTGCTCGGCGGCGCAGGCCTCGTTGCGGGTATCCCCGCTCCCAGCGCCTGCGCAGAGCCCCACGGCGTCACAAGGCGGGCTGTGACCCTTCCTCCATGGGCTCGGCGGGGCCGTGGCGCATCAGCTCCCGCAGCTCCTCCCGCAGCTCCTCCAGGGAGGTGACCACGTCGGGCTCCGCGCCCTCCCGCCCCAGCGCCGCGGCGGCGGCCAGCCCCTCCTCGGCCGCTTCCAGCGCGTCGTCGTACTCGCCGCCGCGCGTCAGCGCCTCGGCCAGCAGCAGGTGCACGGAGGGCACGCCGTCGTTCTCCTCCAGCAGGCCGCCCAGCACGCCCAGCGTGCTGTCCCGCTCCACGTCCAGCTCCAGGAGCAGGCGCGCGGTCTCGAACCGGAACTCAAAACTGGGCGGCTCGGGCTCGTCCCCGGCGCCCGCCCCGCTCCCGCTGTCCTCGCTGCCCAGATCCTCCTCCTCGTCGGCGTCGCCGCCGCCCTCGTCGCCGCCCTCGTCCGCGCCGGGGCGGTACCACAGGCCCAGCGACTGGCGCAGCAGGTCCGCGGCCGCGTCGGCGCGCCCGCACTGCAGCGCCAGCTGCGCGGCGTTCTGGAAGGGCTCGGGGCTGGCCGGGTCCAGCGCGCGCGCCTCGGCCAGCAGCGGCTCCACCGCCGAGGTCAGCCGCGCGGCGGCCTCCGGGCCCAGGCCGCCGGCCCCCTCGGCCGCCGCGGCCGCCGAGGACATCACCTCCTCGGCCAGGCAGCAGAGGGAGGAGGAGAGCTGCGACGACAGCGCGGCGCGGTGGCTCGCCAGCTCGTCCTCGGTGTCGGGCGAGGCGATGAGCGCATTCTGGTGGTAAACGTTGGAAGGGGAAAGGAAGGGGGGAATGGTCGGTGAGCTCGCACAGACCAGAGCCTTCGGTGGTCGGCAAGCAGGCTGTCGATGCCAGGGCACGGCGGCCTCGGCATGAAACAGGTGGATGATACTGAAACTACCAAAGATGTGGTGGCCGGTCACGCGCGGGCTCCGCGGGCGGGGTGGGGGGCCCTTGAGCCCCCAGCGCCCAACCTCCCCCGTGGCAAAGACCGGCCAGGCCAGCTGCCGTGCAGGCTTTCTTTCCAGGACCCATCAGCTGCTATGTAACCGCATTGATTAGGGCGGCCGCAGAAAAGAGATCCCGGTTGTTGAGCGGTGGTTGCTGACGCGGAGACTGCACATTCGCTCTCCACTCCCAACCCTCAAAGCTGAAAACATACGCCCTGACTTACCGAACGGTCCAGTTCGACTCTCAAAATGTCGACGCCTCTCCTGAGCGCCGCTTCCGCCAGCTCACCATGCAGCAGCTGGCCAAGGTACCTGCATGGTGTTAACAACGCAGGGGGGGTGCAAGCTCGGATGGAGAACTCAAGTAGAGACACGAGGCAAGAGCACTCTGAAGCAGCTCTGGCTGCAGTCAAGCAAGTGGCATCAGGTTGTCAGAGGTGAAGGTTTCGTCAGCATGGGCGTGTGACCCTATGCAGAGATAGAATAATATTTGCACGTTCATCCTTTGCCGGAGAAGAAGTGGGTATTCCTTGCTCTCCTCATCACCATCACCATGGCTCACATGTACTTTTCAAATCCGGCGTCAGGCTGTACTTCAGCGGCCTTCCTGAGCACGCTGACGGCCTCATCACGGCTCCCGGTCTCCGACAAGAACGCTCCGTATGCACTCAGGAATTCTGGGTTCTGAGGTCATGGAGAGGGTTGTAGGCCGCTTATGCTCGGGAAGGGAACTGGTGGGAAGCAAGCCCTCCCCTAGCTCCACCTGAGGACTCAAACTCCGTCACACTCACCTCTGGTTCAAGCTTCAAGGCCTGAATGTACTTGGAACGTGCTGTGTCAAAGTCATCTTGCATGAAGGCAATCTCTGCATCGTCGAAAATCTCCTCCGCTGACTGCAGGCGGGCAAGATAAATTGCCCGTAAACGCAGGCGCTCCAGCGATGCATTCGCGCGTTCAGATACCAAGGCATCGATGCAAGTGATGTCTCCTCCGACTCACCAATCCCGCCTTGTGCGTGGCATGCTTCTTGCCGCCGAACTTCTTGCCCATCGGCGGGGATGTGTGCCGCGCACCAGACGACAATGACCAAAGTGTGTGGAAGCCAATCAGCTTAGAGTATCTATGTGTAACGGAATACGACCATTTTTTAAGTGAGATCGGCCTGGGTTTAGGTGCAGAGCGATTGGCGCCGTCCACTTCCTGGGGGGGGGGACTGTTTGCTGAGGAGGGTACCACAACAGCGGTGGGGTACCGCGGCTCGACCACACGACACACGCACGGTCGTGTGCACGTTCACCCTCATGGTGAACAGTGCGTGCTCACACAACCCCACGCGAGTTAGCATCAAGGCAGAGTGCTTGCGATTGACAACATGCACGCCCACATATCTGGCTGATTCACCCGTAATGGGAGCCATGACAATGCCCAAGGCTTCATGCGGAGGGCTCCCATGCTCCTCCGCATACGGGCATGCAGCCGTTGGCTGGGCAAGAGCCGGGTCCCGTGTTTCCCTGCTCACCCCACATGCACAGTATGCATCCAGCACCTCTACGAAACCGCCTGCAGCCCTGCCCCCCAAACCCGCTGCCCAGCCCATGAGCACACAAACCAGCAAGTGCGCCGCTGGAGGGATGCATGCCGGGGGTTCACGGGACGAGCGGCCCGTGTTTTGGCAGGGCCTGCTGTTGTAGCATGTATCTGAGAGGTCTTCCTTCCTCCTGATGATGACATCGGCTTCCCCCATGCTGCACCCTCTTTTCCTGCTCCTCCCGTGAACCACCTGTCACCTAGCAACCTCCACCCCCTTCCTGCGCAGGCACATCACCTGGACCTGGCCCGGGCTCATGCCGGACATGCGCGCCGCCTACCTGCAGCTGCAGGAGGAGACGGGGACGTGCCGCATCAACCAGACCTACTCCCCCGAGGCTGTGCGCCAGGCGGCCTTTGGCACGCGGGGCGCCACGCTGGCCACCGCGGGCCGCGTCGCGACGGTGGTGCTGCAACTGACCGGCTTCGCCGCGCGCTTGGCCTGGGATCGGGCCCGGGGCCTCACCGACGGTGACAGCGTGGTGTCGCTGCGCGCGGTGCAGCTGCGCCGCCTGCTCACCCGCCTGGGCCCCACCTTTGTCAAGGCGGGGCAGGTGCTGGCCAACCGCCCGGACATTGTGCGCCAGGATTACATGAATGAGTTGTGCCTGCTGCAGGATGCCGTGCCGCCCTTTCCAAACGACCAGGTGGGGGGGGCAGGAAGGGACTGTGATGCCGGAGGGCAAGTGCCTTGACTGCATGGGCATGTGTGTGGCAGAGCAGGGGGTGACAAGGAGGGGAGGGTGATACAAGTGGCATGCCGGTAGGCTTCTCTCTGCTTGTTGTGCCGTGCCAGCCGAGGTATTCTTAGAGACTGGACTGAGCCAACTGTGGGTACACGGAGCCCACTCTCCCCATCCTCCAACGAACCGCAGGCCATGCGCATGATCGAGGAGGCGCTGGGCCGCCCCATGGGCATGGTGTTCTCCTTCATCTCCGAGGACCCCATTGCCGCGGCCTCCCTGGGCCAGGTGTACAAGGCCGTGCTGCGGGAGACGGGGGAGGAGGTGGCCATCAAGGTGCGGGGAGTTGGTTTTTGGGAGCAGGTTTTCGTGCTCGTCACCGTGCGACAAGTGGTGAGGGGCCTCTGGGCCCCTGCCTCTGGGACCTTGTGCCTTCATCCAGTAACACACAACGCTCCCATACAGGTCCAGAGGCCCGGGGTGGAGCCCACAGTCCTACGCGACCTTTTCTTCTTCCGCATCATCGGCGGCTTGCTGACGCGCTGGTCGCTGCAGCGCCTGGGCTGCAACGCGGAGCTCATCGTGGATGAGTTTGCTGAGAAACTGCTGGAGGAGCTGGATTACGTGCAGGAGGCGCGGAACATCGAGGTGGGGCAGGGGGATAAAGGGCGGGGCTCTTTCATAGCGTGGATGGCGTGTGCTGGCCGGCGCACTTGAGGGCGGTGGCAGCTCTTCGTCCCTGCGTACCCAGCTGAGAAGTCCCTACCTCAGAATCCAAACCCCAACACACACTCAGGACTTTTACCGCAACTTCCAAGGCGACCCGCTGGTGAAGATCCCCTGGGTGAGGAAGGACCTGTCCAGTCGCCAGGTGCTGGTCATGGAGTGGATCGAGGGCGTGCGGTGCTCGGACGTCCTAGCCCTGCAGGCATCCGGCATCGACCTGGAGGTGAGTCTGGGTGGGGGTGGAGGTGGGAGCACGCGAGGGTTTATTATTTCTGTGTTTATGTCCATCAAGGAATCAACCTAGTGCATTGCCTGGCTAATGGGGGTCCAGACTGCTTTGCCCAGGCTCCCAGCCTGGCTCCTCTCTACGTCTGCTGCATAGCTCCATCGATGATTGGTCCCTCTATGCCCCTTCCCACATGCAGAGGTTCATCAGGATAGGGGTCATCTCCGGCATGCGCCAGCTGCTGGAGTTTGGTCTGTTCCACGGCGACCCGCACCCGGGCAACATCTTTGCGCTGCATGATGGCCGCATCGCCTACGTGGATTTCGGCAACGTCGCGGAGCTCAGGTGTGTGACCGGGCTGGAGATGAAGGATGCTGGACCGCGATTTTCTCATACGTGGCCCATATTTAGGTCGTGCAGGTTGATGGCAGGAGTGCACGTGCCAAAAACTAGTGCAGTTGACTATCATTTTCCCGAGGCGAGACCCACAACCCCCACTCCCGTTCTCCCCTTCTCTGACAGTCAACGCAACAAGGAGGTGCTGATTGACGCCGTGGTTCATGCCGTGAACCAGGATTATTCGGGCATGGCGGAGGACTTCATCAAGCTGGGGTTTCTTGCCGAGAGTGAGTGCTGGACTTGGGAGCTGCGCGCCTGTTGTGGACCTCTACCCACCATTGGATGATCAGGGTGGTGGACTGGCGTGGCGTGAGGGTGCAGATGCTTTGGAGGCGCTCAGGATCAGGAGCTGGTCTTGAGACACCGAATCACTCCAACGCAATCATCTTCCTCACATTGCAGACACGGATGTGAGCCCCATTGTCCCGGCCTTGGAGCGGATCTGGGCAGACTCCATGGGCAAGTCCATGGCCGACTTCAATTTCCGCACTGTGACGACCAAGTTCAACGAGCTGGTGTACCAGTACCCCATCCGAGTGCCTGAGCGCTATGCCCTCGTCATCAGGTGGGTGCCGCAGGGGCTGGGCAGTGTTGCTGAGGATGTGTGGGCGCTCAGGAAAGGCTCAGGGCCAACTTCACACCCTCCCACCTATATACACAGGTCCCTGCTGACCCAGGAGGGCGTCTGCCTGAGCATCGACCCCAACTTCCAGTTCCTGGCGGTGGCATACCCTTACATTGCCCGCCGCCTACTCACCGACCCTGACCCCTCCCTCAGATCTCGCCTCATCCAGGTTTGGAGGGGGTTGGGACACATTTTGAGCCATTGCTGCATGCCCTGATTGTACCAGTAGCCCTTGCAGTCGGGACATGGGGCGGAAATATATGCTGGGTCCCTTCCTGCCGTTTCTACATAATTGGAAATTTGAAGTAAGTTATTAGAATACCCAGGGGTGACCTAGGGTCTGCCGCCTGAGCTGTCATCACCACCCGCACTCATGCAGGTGCTCTTCCAGGGCGGGAAGTTCAGGTGGGACAGGCTGCAGAACCTGGTGACCCTGGCGCAGAGCGGGACGGGAGCTGTGGCAGCTGACCTCACCACCACCGTCTCGGATGGCCTCAGGGTAAGCCTTGTGGGGCGGTCTAGACTGGCGGGGTCTGTTGAATTGTGCTGGGCTCCCATAGGCTTGCACCATTTTGCAATCTGAAACCCTGCGCCGCTCTCCTTCTCAGGTGGTTTTGCTGGACCCCAAGCTCCGCGCCCAGATGATCCTGGCACTCACAGAGGACGACCGGCTGCATGTCAAGGAGGTGCGACATGCCATGGGGTCGAGGTGGAGAGTTGCACTCCATTTTTGCGCGCAGGTCATCTGCACAAGGCCTTTGAGCCGTAAGAGCATTCCACCTTCTGTTTATTTTACACTGCGGCCCAGAACCTGTACACAAGTCTCCTAACCCTCCAAACCCAGCCCATCCTCGCCCTATAGGTGCAAGAGCTGCTGCGGCTGGTGCAGCCTCAGCTGGACATTCCTCAGGCCCTGCAAAGCACTGCCCGGGAGCTGCCGAGCCTGGTCCGTCAGATGGCCCTGTCATGGTCTCGGCAGGTGCTTGCATCCCCATGACCAGCTCGTTTTCAGGGCAGCTGTGGTGGTATTTTTTTGGCCGAGTTTTCCTGCGTCCCTGGCCACACTGTGGCACAGATGTTAGTGAGGGTGAATTTTGTGCACCGTGAGATGAAACTGTTCTCGCACTTGAATTTTTGGGTCTCCTGTGGATGACTGAAGCATCCCATGTACACACGTAAGGTCCTAGTGTGAGCCAGATCCGTGCTTGCGCTGCCATCTGGGCACAGCAGCAGCTGTGAGGTGCCGAGTAAATAGATTGGGGGAACGGCTTAGTCAGCCATTTGCATGCCACAAGAGCACAGCAGTCGCTGTAGTAGTGTGAGCCCCGATTATACACCAGGCTCCTGGATATCAGGCTTCTTCAACGAAGTGTTACCATCACACAATATCTTTCGAGATAACCCTCAACCAGGTCAGCAGTGCACCTTCTAACCACAGCGCTCTCGCCCTTTTAAACCTCAGTCTCTGTACACTGTAACTCGTCAAGAATATCCCGTCAAGTGCCTGGGCTGCCTTACAGAAACCGTATCTCCAAGTCAGGCACATCCCACACCTCACTTCCTTCTTCGCTTGCTTTGCTTGTCCCCCCTGGGAGTTGCCTGCGCCGAGGCTGGTTCATCCCTCTCTGCCTGCCCGTTGAGCAGGTGGGCGTACTCTTCCAAGGGCGCAAAGTCTGAGCTCAGGTCCTTCGAGCGGCGCTTGCCACCCCGTGCTGGCAGGGCCTCGACCTCCTCGTCCTCGTGATCCTCATCGTCCTCCTCATTGTCGGCGCTGCTGCTGCTGCTGCTGCTCGGTTCTGCCAGCTCAAAGGGGTTGACGTCTTCTGGACCTGAGACTGTGGACTTGGCACCCCTACGCACAGCCTTGGAGCCGAGAAGGGCTGCCACCTCGGCGTCAGCTGCATCCTCGTCCCCCGATGACGAGTCCTCGCCTGCTTGTTGATAGGAGCAGGGGAGCGTGTTGACTTCAGATTCAAGCACTTGTCATCAACAGCGGGTAGAGTTGGGGTGATGGTGGCCATCTGTCAAAGCACTGGCGGGTTGGAGGGCAGCTGCGCTGACTCAGAGTCCTGCTAGGAGATCCATCGCACTCCAGGCCCCCCCACCACAAATTCTCATCCAACTCATGATCTCCAAACCCCGGAGTCCTTGCTCCGGCTGCACACCCGAGTCAGGCAGGCTGGCCAGGTCGTCGTCGCTGTCGCCATCCTCATCACCAGACGACATGTCGGAGAACTCTGCGCCCTCCAGCTCCGAGCCGTCCGCCTCCTCTTTGTCGTCCCCACCAGACTCGCCCTCGTCATCACCTCCAACAACCTCCTCCTCTCCGTCTGCAGACTCCTCTCCACCGTCGCTCTCCTCCAGACCGCCGGCATCGCTTTCACTGTCGCTGTCATCCTCGCCCCCTGAGTCTGCCATGGCGTCCGCCAGCTGGGAGTAGTCGTACCCCGCGGCGCGGTCGGGGTCGGCCCCGATGCCCTCCTCGCCCCCCTCCTCCTCGCCCTCCAGGTAGGCATCGGCATCCTCCGAGTCGGCGTCGGACAGCAGCTCCTCCTCCTCCTCCCCCGCGCCCGCCGCCCGCGCCTTCCTGGCCGCGGCCGCCGCGCGCCGCCGCGCTACCCCCGCCAGGCTGTAGTACTTGAGGAAGAAGACGTCTTCCGGGGCCACGTCCGCCTCGGACAGTTGCCCAAAGTCGGGCGCCCCCGTCTCCGCGACCCCGGGCAAGGGCTGCATGGCCGACCCGCCGCGCGCGCGGCCGCCGGCCTTGGGCCGCCGCGCGATGAACTTGTCCAGGAAGGCTGCGGGGGTGAGGTCGCGGAGCGGGTCGCCGTCGTAGACCACCGACGTGCCCGCCAGCAGCGCGCGGGCCATGGCCGCCACCGAGGGGTGTACGTGGGATGCCAGGCAGTCCAGCTCCCAGAGGCAGGACGCGTCCGCGCCAGCGTACAGCGGGTCACTGGAAGGAGGTGTGGGATTTGAGGGATTAGCTTGGGGAAAGGGGGAATGGAGCAAAGATTGACAGTGAGGGTGCCATGCAGGGGGTTGCGAGGAGGGCAGTGGCGCATGCGCTTGGGGGGTGCTGTAGTCCTGGGCACGCCGCCGGATGGCGGGCGCAGAGGGGCGCAGAGCTGCTTGATGCGGCTGTTGCTCTGGCATGCAGCTGCCCTATTGCCAACAGTGAGCGCACCCCAGACCCGTGTCATTGACACCACAGTACCCGCCAGGGGTCCCCCAACCCCCAAACCCCACCCCCCCCGTCTCAGCCTGCTCACCGCTTCTGGGCGTCGTATCCGCCCTCTTTATCTGGCCAGCGTGGGGCCGCACCGGAATCCTCTTTCCTGACGGTGTGCGGCCTGGTGGGCTGGAACCCAGCCTCGCCGCCCTCATCGGCGTCCTTGAACTGCTCCAGATTGTCGCCGCTCTCCTCCGCTTGAAGCACTGCGCTCCACAGCCCCGGCCGACTCTGCATGATGGGGTTTGGCAAGGTGATGAGCAATGCTGCGGCACGGTGCTTGTGGGCGGGAGTCGGTGCTCGAGGGCAAAGAAAAGCCTCAGCCTTCTGCCTCGTAGTAGTCTCAGCAACATCCTCCGAGCCAATGCACCAGATGAGGCCCCTCTGCTCTGTTTGCCAGTCCGCACGTAAGCATACAAGCTCAGGGCTTGCGGGTTCCCGACCCTCTGGTCGCTCACCTTGAGAACCTCTGATACCAGGATGAGACATCCGCAGGCAAAGTTCGCAGGAGACTCCAGGGCAACCTGCAGCAGGCGCTTGGCAAAGGCACAGGTGCGCTTGTGGCTGACGTCCGCTTGCACGGCCGTGGGGGGGCAGGAGGTATGGACAGATGGAGGGGGACGTTTCAAGAGAACTATCCTGGACATCGTGTGGCGGGACGGGGTGGGGTGGAGACCCCTCCTTCCAGGCGAGCCAGCTCACCCCAGCCTCCAACCCGAGACCACACACCTTGAGCAGGAGGCTGAGGAACATTGGCGCCTTGCTGGACTTTGTGAGCTCCGAGCTGGACAGCACAGAGTACAGGCCCCTGCAAGCGACCAAGAGTAGGCAGGGCGCAGGGCTGATGTCACGGAAAGCAGGCCGTTGCACTGATGATGACGGTCCTGTAGAACCCTGGCACAATGTGCACACCCAGGCAGAATGCCTGGCTGGCCATGGCTTTCCCTGCATAACACAGGAACCGCTCCTGCATCCCGCTCACCTGTAGAAGCGGTCTGAAAGCGCATTCCTGCTGGACATGAGCTGGAAGAGGAGCAGCAAGGCCTGCGTGGCCACCCCAAAGGAGCGCGTGTGGATGAGCCGGAACAGCGCGTCTGCCGGGGGGTTGGGTGATGGGTATGGTGATGGGGCTCGGGAAGTGTGTGTAGGCTCCTAGTCCTCAAACCTGCACGCAGCAACGGCTGCACAGCCCTTACACCGCCTGCCATCCCCACTTCCTCCTTCCCTCCCCAATAAATGCACACCAATGGCAACTCGCACCTGCATGCTGCTGGATGAGGGGCTCCACCTCCTCGGCCGGGACAAAGGGGAAAGCACGGCGCACGCCCGTCAGCAGGGCCGACAGCATGCGCGCGTCTAGCTCCCCGGTCTGCCCAGTCAGCGCATCGGGTGCGCCGCCTTCCTTTCCCTCCCCCTTCCCGGCCTTGCTCTTGGGAGGGTGGGAGTGGGAGGACTTGCCCTTGCCGTGCTTTCCCCCCTTCCTCTTCTGGTGCTTGGCGCCGTGCTTGCCGCCATGCTTGCCGCCATGCTTGCCGTGCTGCACTGCAGCGCTCTCCTTATGGAGCTGAGGGATGAGGGCATGGAAGGAGGGATTCGTGTCAGCATGACAGAGGCAGAGGGGGGGGTGGTTTGTGCTATTTCGCAGTGGCCAAGCGATTTCAAAGCCCTCTCCTTCACCATGCACAGATATCAGCATCTCTGCCACAAAAAGGAGCAATCAGGTGGAACTCACTGTCGCAGCAGTACCAATTTTGCCGTCTAGAATCATGGAAAAGAGGGTGAAGTACACATCTATCAGGCGCCGGGCCAGGGCTGGGCCGCCTGTTCATATCGAGAAACGGGAGGAACGAAGTGGTATGGCTGGCGGTAGTTGGAGTGCCAGTTTGATACAGTGCCTGGTCACAGCACATTGGGGCTCCTGTCAGGCCACTCCTCCCTCAAAAATCAGGCGTGGACTACCTTGGGTACTGCTGTGACTCAGCACCATTTGATTCAGGTAGACAACGGCATAGTATCGGGCCCTGCATGGTGAGAGGGAAGGGGGCGCTTCAGCAGCCATGCCATGTGAGTGGTGACCCATCCAGGATCCTGCAGGGAGTCCTGGGCATATGTGCAGCCCACAGCAGTAACCACCCCAAGCCCTTTCTTGCCACCATAAAGACAAAGTCGGACCCCTCCCTTCACCGCGCCGCCGCACCTGTCCTGGAGGCCTGGGCGGAACATGAATCGCTCCACCTCCCGGACCACCACTACCTTCATCATGGGGTGTTCCGTCAGCAGGCGGGACAGGAGGAAGCCGACCTTGGAGGCCAGCTTCCGATCGGGATCGCCCAGCTTGTTGACCAGGGCGGAGAGCAGACGCTGCTCCTGCTCCGGTTTCTTGCTGCAGAGGGATGTCATTCAGGAGAAGGGGGTTTGGGATTGAGCCATCTATAATCTGTGGTGGGGGTCTGTAAGGCTGAGCAGGACACTTCTGGGGCAGCTGGTCTCCAGGAGGCACAGCAGCAGACAAAGTACCTCAAGAGCATTGTGTGGCACATCGGCAGGGATGCAGCCTCACAAACCACCATTTGCCAGCACGCGTCACATTCCCCCCAGCTCCTGCATATGAGCCCCCATGCTATGCTCCTGCCCCCCCCACGACCCTCATCGACACTCTAGGGAAAGCCATCCTTTCGGCGCCCCAGGCGCTCATCCAGTCTTCCACCTCTCCTCCTCTCCTATCCCCCCATTGCCCCCCCCCCCCTTCCTTCCTCACCCCCCTTCCTCCCTTCCACACACCTGAGCAGGTCGTACATGGCCTTCACGGACTTGTCCTTGACAAACTCCAGGTTGTCCTTGGACCCCTCCTCCAGGATGTCCACGAAGCGCGCATAGCGCTTCTTCACGCAGTCCTCGAAGTGGAGGTAGAGCAGCGCCAGATCGTCAGCCCTCACTCCCGGTGTCAGCGCGCCCAGGGACTGCTGCTCGAAGAAGCGCAGGCGCCGGTCCGGCAGCAGCACGGTGGCGAAGAGCTCGGCCAGCGCGTCCAGCGTGGCGCCCACCACCGCGCGCGCGCCGCCGCGCTTGGCCGCCATGCCCAGCAGCGTGTCCAGCGCCGCCAGCTCCGACAGCGCCTGGTCCTGCACCATGACCGAGGCCGCGGCCACGCGGTCGGATGTCGTGCCCGCGCGCCGCACCTGCTGCAGCCACTGCGCGTCGGTGCCCTGGCGCCGGCCCAGCGCAGCCGTCGCCGCGCCCTCCTCCGCCACCAGCAGCGCCTCGGCCGCCGCCTTGCGCTCGGGGATGAGGGCTGGGTCGGCCTCGCCCTCCGCCGCAGCCAGGCGGGCGGTGTGGAGGGCGGCCGCCTCCCACCACAGCGAGGGCTCGTCGCGGGGGAGGACGCTGCGGGCCGGGGCGGCTGCCGTGCCTGGAGCAGGAATGGGAGAGGAAGGTGGGCAGAGTGGGTAGGGATGAGGTGTGCGACAATGTCAGCGGAGGGGAGGATTGGACTTCTTGTCATATACACGATACCCAAGTATCCTGGGCCAAGGCCCAAGCTCAGAGCATCTTACGCACCCCACCGCCCACCGTTATGCTGCTGCTGCTGCTGTTGCTGATTGCGGCCCGGGGCAGGTGTGGGAAGCCTGGGAGCGCCAGTGTTGGACTTGCCAGCCGCTTGCCGCTTATCCGCGGGGCTGAAAGCAGGCTTACTCCCGGGCGTGGCCTTACTGGCAACAGCAGGGACCTCACGCGCCTTCGCTGTTGCCTTGGCCCCTGTGCCGGCCTCCTCCTTGGTGGGTGTCTTCGGCTTGACTGCCCTGCCTATGCGCTTTTTCGACTTTTTGGGATCAAAGTCAGAGAAGGCACCATCGCCACCACCGGCCCCTAGCCCCAGCTCGGCCGCAAACGCCCTGAGGTCGGCATTGAGGTCCCCCGTCTCCGCCATGCAGCCGTTCCGCCAAGACACAGTCGGGGGAAACTTACGCCCTCTGCATCAGGGACGGATAGTAACAGGAATCTAAACATGCATACTACTTGTGAGCGAGCTCGCCATCAGGATGGCTCTCCATAGCACTCCTGGCACCCCGGGCTATGCGCGAGTACCGGGCCAGCAGGCACAGCACGAGCATCGAGCCCGAAAAATATCCCAGGATTCTTACAAAGAATGAGCAAAGCGGTCGGGCGGGGCTGGCTTGATGATATCACGAACTCGAGTGAACTTTTATATTGTTTGTATTGTACAGACAACCCCCAAGTATCCCTTTGCTTTTGGTGAACCCTTCGGAGAGCCCTAGCTTTCGGGAGGTCCCGGGCGAGGACCATGGGCGTCGCCAGCGTGGCTGTAATGGACTCCGGTACCTTCTCGGTTCCGAGCCGAGCTGCGCTGAACGCACCGCGCCGTCGACGGCAGGCTCGGGGCTGGCTCGCGCCCGAGACGTTTGTGTTTGACAACCTCCCTCCGCACCAGAAGGACAACCAATACATCCGTCGCTACTACCGGGCCAATTATTCCTGGAAGCGGAGTCTGCTGAGCCTCTTCTCCCTGCACAACGAGACGGGAAACATATGGACACACCTCATCGGTGCGCGCGGAAGGGGTGTTGGCGCAGGGTGTGGGAGGAGTCGATTGGAATGCGGCTCATGAAAACAGCCTACGAAGATATGGTCTGCGCACTGTCACCACCCTACTCTAAAATCAAGCTCGACCCTTGCCTTTGCACCCACTTTCCACCCCCTTGTCCAGGCGTGGTCATCTTCGTCTGCCTGATCTGCGCCACGGTCAGGGTCGCCCCCGAGCCCCTGGCCCTGGGCAGCAGCGCCCTGTCCAAGCTCGAGCAGCGGCTGTACGCATATGGCAAGACCAACCTGTACGAGCTGCTGGAGACGGTGGAGTCGTGGGAGGCCAAGGTGCTCAAGGTCGGCTCCTCCGGTCTGGGGTCCATCGAGGAGCGGTTGGGCTCCTTTGGCCTGCACAACCTGCACGACCTGGTGGAGTTCCAGGAGACACTGCGCCGGTATGGAAAGCGCGGGGTCAAGGAGCTGTCTGGCTTTGGGCGCCTCATCCGGTGAGCGCTGGGTTCATGGTGTTCCTGGGTGAGGTGTTTGGGGTAACCATGGGGCGAGCTTCCTTGCCTCCTTTTTCAGCTGGGGCCCACCCAGCGACTGGGAGTGCAGGCATCGAGTAGATGCATCCCTGGGAGAGAGTGGAAGAGTGCCGCTCCCCACCCATGAACCCCGTGCCGGAGGCCCGCCTGCCCCTGCCGCCCTGCACCCATGTCCCATGCCCGCGCAGTTCCAGTTCATTCCTTGTTCACCCCGCCCTGGCAACGGTACCACCCCACAGGCGCTTCTCCCGCAGCGGCATGGAGGAGCTGGCCAGCATGGAGCAGCGCCTGGTGGGCCTGGGCCCGCGCGCCCTGGCCGACGCCGACGAGGCGGTCCAGCGCGCCCTGGCGGCGGTGCTGGACACGCAGTGGCCCGCACGGCGCTGGCCCGTCTACGTTTTCATGGCCGGCGCGGTGGTGTGCCTGGCCACCTCCTCCCTCTGCCACCTCTTCGGCTGCTGCGCGGCCCACGTCTCCACCCGCATCTGGCGCCTGGACTACGCCGGCATCGCCGTGCTCACCGTCACCTCCTTCTACCCGCCCGTCTACTACGGCTTCATGTGCGCGCCGGCCACGCGCGCCGCCTACCTCGCGGCCTCCACGGGCCTGGGCCTGGCCGCGCTGGCCGTCACGCTGCTCCCCTTCTTCCAGCGACCCAGCTATCACCGCGTGCGTGCCGCCACCTTTGCCGCGCTGGGGCTGTGGGGAGTGGTGCCCCTGCTCCACGCCTCGCTGCTCAACGCGGGTGTGAAAGAGGTGCAGGCCGCCATCACCCTGGACGTCGTCATGGGCGTCATCTACCTGGTAGGGTGGTCTGGGTGGGTGTCTGCTGGGAGGGTTGAGAGAGGGGGGTTGCTCCCTTGATATCTTGGAATGCAGGCCGGGTTATGTTGCGCGGGGTGCCGGTGTGCATGAGCATAGGGTGTTGGGATGTCCTCTTCCCCAGGGGGCACCGTCTGTCCAAAAGCTCTGCAGCGGGGTGCCCGGGTCCCAGATTCACAGCGCAGCGCACCCAAACCTCCCCCAAACCCCTCTGAACCCCCCACCACTCACCAACCTTGCACAGGCCGGCGCCGCGCTGTACGCGGCCCGAGTCCCTGAGCGTTGGTGGCCTGGCGCGTTTGACATGGTCGGGCACAGCCACCAGATCTTCCACATCGCGGTGGTGGTTGCGGCCTGCGTGCACTACCGCGCCACCCGCATCCTCATGCACTGGCGCGAGACCACGGGCGGCTGCGGGCCGGGGGGGCTGTCGCCGGTCAGCTGATTTGATGGGGCATCGGCCCGATTGAGCTCGGGTGAGCCCTGAGCAGATACCACACCCTCTGAACACAGACGACTGGGCGTCCCCAGCGCTCGCTGGGCACCGCAAGGCGCTGCGAGCTGAGGCTTGCCACTGAGACAGCATGATGCCGGGGCTCACAGCGTCCTTTCTGCCCTGCGTCCGGGCTCTGCCGGATGCGGTAAAGAATTCACTCTGGGCCCCTGCCCCACCCATGTTCCGGCCACAGGGTCAGAACGACTCCAGTCCATTCTCATCGCACCCCTTCCTTCTCAATCTCCCGTTCAGCTTGACAGCCCACCACTGTTTTTGCCGCCATAAGCGGCCTCAATGCCCGGCCGGGCGAGGTCCACTGTTGTCCACTCCAACCCCTTTTGGTGGGGGACCCCTCTTCCCCTCCCCTCTTGCCATGCGCGCCCTGCAGGTGCACTATTCCCTTCCCTGACCCAGCACGGAGACTTGTTATACACAGTGACGATTGTCCAGAGCCCCAGGCAAAAGAAGTGATGCTCCTCAATAAGTGGGAGAGGAGGCCTCGGGGGAGGCCAGCATGCCTGCCGCCGCCGCTGCCGCGGCCCTCCGCCGCCCCCGCCTGCTGTCTGGTTGCACGCGCTGGCCCTCTGGGATGACGTAATCGGAGCTGGGGACCACGCTGACCAGCTTGCGGCGCGCGTTGCGGTCGAACACCACGACGCCGTCGATGAGGGAGTAGAGCGTGTAGTCCTTGCCCAGGCCCACATTCTTCCCGGGGTGCACCTGTGTGGGCATGGGGCAGTGGCCGGTGAGCAAGGTGCCGCGCGCATGCAATGCAGGGTGCCACGGACTCACGTGACCCATTGGGGGGAAGGAAACAGGTAATGAGGCCCTGTGGCGCCACCAATCCACCAATCCACAGCACAGGGGTTCTGCGGCTCAACCCCCCCTTTCCTCCCATCACAGAGCCCCAGAACGCAGACCTGCCCACACCTTGGTTCCGAGCTGGCGAATGATGATGGCCCCCGCCCCGATGGCCTGCCCGCCGTACACCTTGACGCCACGCCGCTTGGACACGGAGTCCCTGCCGTTCTTCGTGGAGCCAGCTCCCTTCTTGTGTGCCGCCTCGATGGTCATGGGGATCGGCACAAAGGGAGTCACACGCAACGAAGCCTTCTGGTACATGGACACGGCGGGCCGGCGGGGGCACGTGGTCCCGAAGAAGGAGGTTCCTAGGAGCCCCTGCATCGCGCCAGGTGCTCGAGTGCAGGTGCGCTACCGAGGTAAAGGAAAATCCTTAAAACCGACCTCCTGATGCCGGTCAAATTGTGGGAGCTATTTCAAGAGGTTCGTATGTGGTAAGAAGGACGGTACGCCACTAGACTGGGAGCGCTCCTCCAGTTCTTGATAAGATCAAAGACCACTTCCCGCCACCTGGCTGTGCCGGGTCCGGGCGCGGGCACGGGCTTCAAAACGAATCGACAGCAACAGCTGCGGGCGTGGCCGCGAATGCCGGCCTATGCTCCGCGGCAGTGCATGGTGTGTACCTAGCATCATATCCGCAAGTCGTTCCGCGCAGCTGCGACGACCCACATCCGGGATGGAGCCCGAGACGGGCGGGGCTCCCTCCGGGGCCGAGGCCCTGAGCGCTGGAGACCTCAGAAATATGCTCGGTCAGTGCTTGAAACTGGCCTCCGAGAACAAAATCACGGCCAAGAACACCTGGGGCCTCCCTCTCATCGAGCACCTGGATGACCTGATCAAGGCAGAGCCAGACAGCACAAACTTCCAGCGCGCCAGTGTCACCCTGGATGCCGGAGTCAAGATCTACGGCACCCGCGTGGACTCGGTGCACACGGAGACCTTCAAGATCTTGGGAGGCCTTGGGCGAGCTGCTGCGCCCGAGGAGGCCCTCGAAGGTCTGATGCTGGGAAGGGTCGAAGTTTGGCATGGCTGCTCCGCCGCAGACAATCTCAGCCCCCCAAGCCCTTTGCGATGGCTTCAGGAACTGCGTATCTATTCCAGACTGACCCCAAACACCCTGCAGATGGCGCCCAGGGAGAGGACGGTGTGGGCGAGGGCGCGATGAGCCGACGACGCAAGGTCTTGGCTCTGGATCAGAATGCCACCCTGGAGTCCAGCCCGGACGCTCTGAATCTCAAGCAGTTCGACCTGGCTTTCGATGTAGACCCCCTGTTCCAACAAACGTCTGCACAGTTTGACGAGGGCGGCGCCCAAGGTGCAGAGCGTGGGGGCAGGTCCATGGGCATCGTGACTTGGATGGGTGCGGTGGCTTACCCCTGCTTCCCCCTTGTCCGCCTGTACCTGGTGTCCGCACCGCCTTGATCCCCTTCCCCAACCATACCACACCCCAGGCCTCCTGCTGAACACCTTTGGGGTGTTCCGTGGGTGTGAGGTCATGTTCGACTCCAGCGAGGTCCCGGAGCAGGCGCTGGCGCCCCTTGACCCAGGGCCGCCACAGCAGGTGTGTTTCTTTCTGGGGGAGAGTCAGGCGGGTCCGACCTGCACATTGCCCTGCCCTCCTTCTAGCCAGTGGCTCTCGACGGAACTCCCACGCCTGGGGCCCGCAGCTCGACCTGTCTGGGCTAGAGCCGGCCCTGGCAGCCTGGCGGGACGAGCTGGCCCGGCTTGGCCCCAGCTTGCTGGCCGCGCCCCTCTGCCCCAGCCTGGCTCGGATCCAGGAGCTGGCGGGGGAGCCGGCGGCGCCGGCCCCCCAGGCCGCCGCGGAGGCAGAAGCCCTGGTGGCGAGCGCGCTCCGGCCCGAAGCCTCGGGCGACGCCCAGGGTCCCCAGCCGGCCGCATCCGCGGCGTCCTGCGCAGGGGCCACTGACGACGCCATGGCCTATCACGACGACGCCGACACGCAGGGAGTTTACGACGGGCACGATGGTGCGTCCCGGACGAGGAGAAGGGGAAGGGGCGTTTTGTTGTCTTCATGGCCGGGATGAGTGGCGCACTGTAGTGTTCCGGCCTTACATCTCCGAGTCTTGTTGTGTTCCAAAACGTCCTCTCCCTCCTGATCCCATCCTTGGTCAGACGGTGATCACGGTGGGGACGGGGGCGGCTACGATTCCGACAGCGCAGCCAGCGAGGCTGGGGCGGTGCACGTCGACCCCGAGCCCGGTCACACCGGGGGAGAGGGCCTCGCCCCCGAGGCGCTGCACTGGCTACTGCACGGCGGCGGTCCCGGGGCCGAGGGCGGACCCGTGCCCTCCGGCCTGCCCAGCGGGACGAGCAAGGGGTGGGCGGGGGCAACGCACTGGAGGTTCCGGCCTGGCGCCGGGGCTGCTGCGGAAAGCGCGGCGGGCGGGGGCGGGGAGGTGGACCGGGGGCCGCGGAAGGAGCGGAGGGCCGCCTCGGGGTGAGCTCGAGCGCGATGAGTTGGTCTGGGGATGCCAAGGGGGAGTGGCTGGGCGGGAGGAAGGTTTCACCCGGCCCAGGACGTGTCGCCACGACACCCCAGCCATGGCATGGTCCCCCTTTCACCCACAAAACCTGGTCCAGGAGGAGCGAACCCCTGGACTTTGTGAGCCTGATGGCGGCCGGCCCGGCCCCCACCTTTGCCATGCTGACGGCCGAGAAGAAGGTGCCGGCGCGGAGATCGGCCAAGAAGGCGGATGCCCAGCGCCTGCTGCTTCCTGAAGACTATCACTGCAAGGTGGGGCAGTCGGCACGGCGATTGAAAGAACACTCACGGGAAAGAAACAGCAAGCGGAAAGGGGAGGTGCCCAGCCGCAGGGTGCTGAAGGCACTCGCCCGCCTGGAGAACACTGAAACGTCACAGTCCCCACTCTCGATGGTGACCGATGCATCACATGTTCCTCTGACGCAGGCCGAGATGATGTTCCACTACGCGCTCCAACCCCGCACCCTCCTGCTCTCCGGCCTGGGTGCGGGGCTGGGCCAGGGTGGCGAGGAGGAGCAGGGGCTCCAGGAGTGGGCCGACCTCGGGCAGGGTGGCGCCGAGGACGACGACGACGACGACGGGCCTGGCGACTTTGGCGGCTGGGAGCCGGCAGGCGGTGAGTGCTCGAAGAGGGGGGGTGGAGAGTAATAGACAGGCCTTGCTGACTTGCTATGAAACAGGCTGCCCGGGGCCAGCACAGGCCATGAACACTGCCTTGCGCTGCAACGTGCAAGTTGCTCCTCTCAGCTCCCAGCCTTCCTTCCCACTGGAACAGCCGACGCTGACGGGGCGACGCTGGAGCTGGTGCAGGCCGCCCGACAGGTGGAGAAGGTGGACATCCAGTATGCACGAGCCGCCAAGCACGTGAGACGGGGCTCCTGGGTGGACCAAGCTCCCTCCAGCAGTGCTTGATTTGATATCGGAGGTAGCGACGATGCAAGGGCTTCACACCTCACAGTCGTCCGCCCTCCAGCTCCTCGGAGTCTGTGTCCCGAGTGTCTCTCTGTCTCAGCTCCCAGCCCCATTGCCCTTCCCAGCATGCCCCTCATTCTCCCTGCCCTTTCTGACCCCACCCCGACCCTCTCGCCCTGCCGCCCTCCCTCCCCTGCCCAGGTGGACGTCCGTGCCCTGAAGGAGCTCATGTGGGGCGGTCTGCAGCGCCAGCTGGCAGCCGGCCACGGCGCCTCGCCGGACCGCCCTGCCCAGCTCCAGGCCCTGCTGAGCGAGGTGCCGCAGGAGTCTGCAGCGGGCCCGGCGGCCGACATCTCCGTCCACCTCTGCTTCATCTGCGTCCTGCACCTTGCCAACGAACACGGGCTGGCGATTCGGGGGGTCCCCACCCTGGACCGGCTGATGGTGCACGGCACCCGCCCGACGGCGGCGGCCTGACGAAGAGCGCATGGCCGATTCGTGGTGGGGCCGTGTCTTTTTGGTGAGGGCCCTGCCATGCATGACCCTGACGAATCTGGACGCCCTGTTGATCCCCTGCCAGAGATGAGCCCCGCCCCTCATTCCATCTCCCTTGGCCACCTCTCTTCACCATAATCACGACGCTGTACAGCCGCCCAAGCGCACGCAGCCTCACTTCCGGCCGTAGCCATAGGTGTTGTGGTAGCCGCGGCCAGGCCCCGGGGCCTGCTGCGCGGCCAGGACCTGCCGCTGCCGCGCTGACTCAGCGGCCTCCCGCTCCAGCCGCTCCGCGCGCAGTGCCACCAGGAGGTCCGCCTGCGCCGCCGCATACGCAGCCTCCCCGTCCCCCCGATCCTCATCACGCCTGCGGTGTTTCTTGCCGGCCTTGGGCTCCTTTTTCCTCCTTTTACCCGAGCGCCTGAGGGACTGAGGCCGAGGGAACTCGCTCCCTTCCCCTCCCCTAGATCTCGGCTCCGCGCTGTGATCCTCTGCAATGAGCTCCTCATGACTCCTCCCCAGAGCCTGCAGCGCAGTCGCCTGCCAGGTCTGGAGATCGGCAGATGGTACGCCCCCGCGGGGAGGCTCTGCACCTCCCTTGGTGTACCTGGGAAGGCAAGGGCACGGACGGTGAGCGCTGGGCCCCATGAACAGTCTATCCTTGACCATGCACGGCCGTGGTACAGCATGCCACCCAAGCCCCCGCCACGCCTCACCATGGCTGGGAGCTGGAGCCGGTCAGACCATGGGCAAATTTGAAGCGCTCATCAAACTTGGCATCCGACGTCTGGGTCTTCTGGTCGCCCCTGTTTGCCACCATTTTACGCTTCTCAGCCTGCAGAAGGGTGTGGAGATGAGGCCCTGGCAATCAGACCAAATCTAGGCTCAGTCCTGATGCCCCAGGCTTGACCTCTGCCTCACGCACCTCTACTTCTGGGTGCTTGGCCTGGGACATCTGCTCCTCCAGGGCAAAGAGATTGAAGCGCTCAGGGGGTGCTATAGCAGCTGATGGCACGAGTGCAGGACAAGGGAGTGCAGTTGCCCTGTCCTCTGTCGCCGGACCGCCCTGAAGTCGTTCACGATTGGAGGGTCCTGTACTTGGCGACCCGGTGTCCCCTCCGGCTAGTGGTCCACTACCACTTGCCTCGCCAGCACCTGGTCCCAAAGCATCCTGCGCCCCATCGTCTGGCTCCACCAGCGGCATCTGCATGGTTGGCAGTGTTGCACCTGATGTATTGTCGTATGACGAGCTGCCCTTCTCAGCAGAGACAGGTGTGCAGCTGCATCCCACCTCCAGCCGCCACGCTTTCCCATCTCACGCACCCCTTGCCGTTGCCGCGCCCGAGCCAGGAGCATGCGATGCCGGTAGCCTGCTTCTGCAGCCTGGTGTCGGGTAGTAGCCTCCTCTTGCTCTGCAGCATGCTTGGCTTCATCCTCGGCGACCTTGAGGCGGTTCTCCCTGCCATAAACGTTCCACCTCTTCTGAGGCAGGATGTTGAGTCCGCCTACAACAGCACAGGCGGGGAAAAGAGAATCTGGGTGTGATAGACAAGCCAGCGGTATTTTTCAAACATGGAGTGTCACCCATGTCCTCCGTACCATGTCCTCCCATCGGCAACGAGCTGCCCAAGCGGTCGCAGCGGGTCTATGAGAAGGCCCCGAGGCCTAATCCGGAGCCACCACCCATGCAATAGCACACATGAAGTACAGAAACATCTCGGTGGTTGATGAACTGTCTTCACTCGCCTTCCTACTCGTTCATGCAGCATTCTCTGAGATCGTGGGGCGCGAGAACTGGGAACCGGGAACTCGCGATCGACAGCCCGGAACGATATATTGGTGTCCTTCTGGGTGTCGTAATCCCCTGATCTTACTTCCTGATTGGCTGATTCCTTACCGTATACCTAATGAATTTTACCTGATCTTCCTGGGAGGGCTCTCTTGTAAACATGGAGGCGGTGATCGCGAGACTTGAGGCAGTGGCAACGCGTCTAGAGGCCACAGATGTAAGGATCGTCCTCCTTCGATCTGGATTTCATCCATCGAGCATGTCCTCATAATATTTATTTCCCTCCCACAGGGACGCTTGCGACAGTCTGGTGCATCCACAGCACACGCCGTCCCAGCCACTGTCTCAGTGCCACAAGGAGGATCGAAATCCGCTCCTATCACCCCGCCGACCTCAAAGTATCA
The DNA here is from genome assembly GCF_000733215.1 of Auxenochlorella protothecoides. Taxonomy (NCBI): domain Eukaryota; kingdom Viridiplantae; phylum Chlorophyta; class Trebouxiophyceae; order Chlorellales; family Chlorellaceae; genus Auxenochlorella; species Auxenochlorella protothecoides. Next base: position 63,449 of record NW_011934163.1, read on the forward strand.
GGATCAAGACTCCTTTTCTCAAGTGATCAGCGCAACAACCGCCTTCCTTGATGTGGCGGAACGTATCGGGGGAGAGGTGGGTGGCCTTTGTTTGCAAGGGATTGTGGTTGGACTCCTCCCAGCTGTCACAGCCCCCTGCCCACCGGATAGAGACATGACCAATACCGTTTCAGATCATCCCAGCCCGCATCCTTTGCCATTCTCTTCCAAGCTCAGGTTCTCCTGGCTTCGCGTACAATGGCAGCTGGTGTCCAGAGCGTCAGGAAAGTTCTCCCTGCATTCCAGGTGTGCCGTGCTCCCAGTGGCCCCGAGGAGCTGCAGCAGCTCCTTGCACCGGTAGCAACCCAGCTGGAAGCCGCAGGGAAGCTGGGATCGGGATCCCGCTCCCCATACCTCAATCACTTCAAGGTGGTGGGGGAGGCCGCCCAGGCGCTGTCCTGGGTCGCATACTCTGGCCCCAACTGCGGTGAGGAGGAGGGTAAGAGGGGGAGAAGTGGCTGCAATTGCCTGCTCTATAACCGGCATGGCGTTGAAGGTGTAATGGATGCCCTGCCTTACCACGAGCACAGGCATGCGCAGCCCCCCAGACCATGTGTCGGATGCCTTGCAGGCTGCCGAATTCTATGCAAACAAGGTGAGCTGTTTTGGGGTTGAGCTGATGGCCTGCTCTGGCTTCCCCCATGTCGTAAGAAATAGGCTGGAGCGGCTGCGCCGCCAATGCGTGTAATCCAAGGCCTCCTCCTCCCGTGTTCGCCCAGGTCCTCAAGGACTGGAGGCCCAAGGATGCCACGCACGGGGAGTGGGTAGCTGCACTCAAAGCCGTGCTGAAGGCCATGCAGGTGGGTCTGGATGCCTTGCGCGACTCTTGCTGTGGAGCACAACAGAATGTGCAGTGAGAATGTGGAAGGGGTTCATCGTCATTTGTTTTCAGAGTTTGTGTCGGCTCGTGGGCCCCCACACACTAGCTGACAATCACCACATCTTCCAGCCGAAACGCATTCGCGCCACTCCCCCATCATGTCAGGACTTTTGTGCGGCCGAGTACCCCAGGGGACCTGCCTGGAAGGAGGGCGGCCTGTCCGCCGCATGCTTCCTGCAGGGCGACAGTGGGGCGCCCTCCTCCACGCGGGCCCCCGCGGCGCAGCCTCCCTCTGCGCCGCCCGCCGCGGCCACCACCTCCCAGCCAGGCGCCGCGCAGCCTGCCAAGCGCGCCGGCCAGGTCCCGCGTGCTCCCCCGCCCCCTCCTCCTGGCCACCTGACCAAGCCCAGGGGAGGTCCCGCTGATGAGGAATCGAGGAAGGCCTCCGGCCCCACCGGCGTGGCTGCCCTCTTCGCCGACCTCAACCGCGGCACGGCCGTCACCGCCGGGCTGCGCAAGGTGACCGCCGACATGAAGACCAAGAACCGCCCGGCCCAGGAGGGCGCCGGGATCGCGGCACCCGCCAAGCCCCAAGCTGGCGCCGTCGCGGCGCCGCAGCGCGCGGCGCCCACCCCCGCGGCCCAGCCCCCACGCTTCGAGCTGGTGCAGGGGCAGAAGTGGGCCGTGGAGCACCAGGTCGGGGTGCCAGACCTGGTGGTGGCAGACACCGAGCCCAAGCACACCGTGTACGTGTACGGCTGCCGGAACTCCACAATACAGGTGTGTATGTTTGGGGGGAAGGGGGCCAAGCTGACAGGGTGTGGCGTGGCCAATGCCGGCAGTGCCCCTGCGACGCTTGAGACTGAACACGAGCACCGTCGCCCTCGCATGAAGCCTGGCCTGTGGTACTACCCTATCCCTCTGCAGACTTGAGCCTCCCATCCCCCTTCCCAATATCACCCAGGTCAAGGGCAAGGTGAACGCCATCTCCCTGGACAAGTGCTCGCGAGTGGGCCTGCTCTTCGACCGGGTGGTGGCGTCCGTGGAGCTCGTCAACTCCTCGTCCGTCGACGTCCAGTGCACGGGCGGGGTGCCCACGCTGGCCATCGACGCCTGCGACGGCGTGCAGGTGAAGAAAGGGGGGCGCGGGCAAGAATAGGGGGGGGTGCGTTCACGGAGAGGGGAGGTACCAATGAGGATCAGGATCGTGGTGCAGGGTTTTCAAACTGCGGCTTGGACGGAGATCGGCGGCGTCAGCACCCCAGCCCCAGCTTACCACACCGCATTCCCCCCCCTCTCCCCCCCACTCCAGCTCTACCTGCCGCGCTCGTCGCTGGACACGGATGTGACCACGGCGAAGAGCAGCGGCGTGAACATCATCGTGCTGGCGGGCGACGAGGACGGCGGCAAGGAGGCGGAGGGGCCCGCTGAGGCGGCGGTGCCGGAGCAGTTTGTGACGCGCTTCCGGGACGGCGCCTGGGTCACCACGCCTGTCAGCCACAGCGGCGCCTAGGGAGCCGCGATCCCCTTCCTAATCCTGCTCAGACCCTGGTTTCGAGCGCCCCTGGGCTGCCCTGTACACGACGATTCGGCCAGACAGGTGCAAGCGGGGCTGGGCGGTGCTGCTCAAAGGGCAGGCACACAACCTCCTCTTCATCTGCAGCCCCCTGCTCTGCCATTGCATGTTCCACACCAGCCTTCCTTTACAGCAGCCGCGTCAGAGGTCCATGGGCGCAGGGCCGTCGCCGCCCTCCCCCGGCGCAGCGTCGCCTGCGTCGCCGCCGTCGCCGCCCACGGCCTCGGCGCCCTCGACCTCGTTCTCCTCCTCCAGCACTGCGGGGATCAAGGGGGCACAGGGCGGTTTGTAGATTGATGGTGTGTGCGTTGGCTGCAATGCCCATGGCTGACGCCGTCGCCAGCTCGATTCGGGGTTGGCCTGCATCTGCGGGCCCGCCACACCTCCTCACACCAGGCCCCAAAGCAGGCTGCGATGCCACTGGCCATCGCCCCAGGCCCATCAATGACACTCAACCCCCCGCGAGCCCCCGCAAGACCGCCCACCTGCAATGTATGGCTCCAGGGTGGCCTCCTCCAGGAGGGTGAAGGGCACGTCCCGCCCCACAATGGCCACCGTGCAATTCTTGGAGGTGAGGTCGCCATCCTGGGAGGAAAGGGAGGGGCAGGAGGCCGGCTGAGTGCAGATGGACCGGACAACACCGGGTTGGCCCTAGAAGCAGTCAGAGAACTCCTGGCTTGGCATGGCGTGGCCACCCACTCTGCACCACGCGCGATCAGGGCGTCTGCACCACTCAGCCAGCCGCGGCATGACATCCAAGGTCGCCAGCCGACAATCCTCTGGTCCATACCTGCAGGGTGGCCTGCAGGGCCAGCAGCGCATGGCGTACAAGCTCATCCACGCTGGCGTCGGTGAAGGTCTCGAAGCTGCGCTCCATGTACGTCTTGGCGGCCTGGCGAGGGGAGGCGGGGGAGAAAAAGCAGGGGCTCAAGACCGTTGCCTTGTTCATGCTGATCCAACAGGTGCTCTACCCGTCCAAATCCCCACAAGTTCACACCCTGACAGGCAGCACCTGAGATCGGGCGCCCATGGCAAAGGCCCTGTAGTCATAGTAATTGCCCGATGGACAGTTGTAGAAGATGTGAGGACCTGCAAGGGGGGGAGGACAAGGAGCTGCATTAGCGTCCGTTACCTTGCCCAGCAATGCGGTTTGATTCAGAGGCCAGGTGGAGGTTGCAATGCTTGAGCCTTCACTGAGCAGGAACTCAAGGGCCCACATATATGCGCCTCCCCATCTCACCTGACTCGTCGACCCCCGCCACAATGAGCCCAACACCATATGGCCGCTTCCATGACCTCTGCGTCCCCACCTGTTGGAGAAAGCGGAGGACAGTTTGTTGATCATGTGTGAACCCATCCCTGTGCCCTGCAGCAGTGGGGCCTGACACCTGTCGCCCCCGCCTGATTAGAGCCAAGGTGCATACTTGCAATGTCCCATACACGTTCTCATCCTTCCAAGCAAGAGTGTTATGTTTGTCAATGATACCACAGTGCGCCCACATCAGACCTTCCCCTACCTGAGCCTTGTCAGCCAGTTGGCGGACCAGACGGCCCAGCGGCATGGGTGAATCAAACACAAATCTGGGATGTTTGGGCGAGGGGACCTCAGAAGCACGAAGAAAGCAAAATCGACATTGCACTAGCATCCTGCAAGGCCCACGATCTGAGTCTTCCACTCTTTGCTCCAGCTTCATGTCCCCCCATCATTCAATCTTACCTGTGATTCAGGCACTCGTTCCGCATGTACCGGCACAAGATACGACCATCAGCTGTGAGCCCCGAGATGGCAATCCCCATGTGGTCATCAATCTGAGGAGGAAGACGAGTTGTGGAGGACTGAGGTTCAGGCATCACAGGAGAGGGGCACCTTGAGGAGCAAGCAAACAGGAAAATGTCAGACTCTCCGCTCCTACTCCCCACCTTGAACACTTTGCGCTGGTAGGAGGAGAGCTCAGAGGGCGCCCTCTTCAGAGTGGCCATCACAGCCACATCTTTGCTCTGTTGCAGCATGGTAAATGGGAAGTCGCTGGTACTTGCAGGCTAGTTATGGTGCGACGGCGGCATGCAGATAACGACACCTGCCTCGACATTCCTACTTGTTGATGGTAGGCCCCAGATCAGGGCACCTCCCACCTTGAGGCCGACCGCTGCAGACCCCTGCTTCACCGCCTCCATGGCATACTCGATCTGGAAAATACGCCCTTGCGGGCTCCATGTTACCACATCCGTGTCGTACTGCGTGAGGGAGGATGCGCAGCGTGAGGGTGAGGTGATCGTGCTGTGTCAGGTGTCGGGTCTGAGCAATTGGGCAGGTCTTTGCACACCTGATTCCTGAACATCCTGCAGGTCTAAAAAATCCTCAGAGATCCTAAAGTGAAGTAAGACAGGAGTCGGGCCCCGTCCTGCGGAGGACCCACTCCGATCACAAGCAGGAGCCTGGCAGGCCTTCCCAAATGAATGCGGTAATCGCAGGTGGATGGTGCCAACCACAATTGCAGTTCCACGGATCATGTTCCACTTGCTAGGACGGTCGTGTTAAGCCCGACGGTGGAGCCCGGCCGGTGAGACTTGCGATCAGCGTGTTTTGCATGCTGTCGGAGAGCTCCAAGGGGTCACCTGCAGGTCAATTCTACACAGCCTCTCACTTGCAGCGTTGCAGACGAAAGTTATGCTCAAAGGTACAGGAATCCCGGTTTCAAGCAAGTTCAGCACAACAGCGACGCTCGCTTGCTGGCTTTGTTGGCATGGCGCTCCGCCGCTCGTTGCAAGCCTGCGCGCAGCTGCCCCGGCACAACCCTGGCCAGGGTCTGGGACGCGGTCGTCAGGGCCGTCTCGGCCACGATCCCGGCAGCGGTCCCCACGGGAACCACTTCAAGGCCCGGCGGCGCCAGACCCCGCAGCGCAGCAATAGCCCTGGCCTCCGTCTGACTGGCGGCTGCCTCGCGGCAATGCGCCACCATACCGCCAATCTCCTGCTGGTACAGCACCTCGGCGGCCTCGGTCAGCACCGAGTGTGGGTTGGGGGTCGGTTGTGGGGGAGGGGTCTGCCCCGACGCTGATGAGTCGGCGCCTGCTGCATCGGAGCTTGCATCGGCTGTACTGCCTCCAACCAGCTGTTCTGCCACGGCTGGGATCAGGGAGAGGCAGATGCTTTGGAAAGAGGAGAGTGCATGACAGCACAGGCTTGTACCCTGTTCAAGGATCAAGAGGGCAGGCATTCCAGAATTATATTCCCTCACGCCTTCAGACTGTACGGCCGAGCCAGGCTACCTGCCAAGCGCTCATCCAGTGAGGCCAGGGCGGCAGCGCAGCACGCGTTGCCCACCTCCTCTGCCACAGCCAGTCCGATGACATCAGCTGCAAAGCCTACCACCTCCTTGAGCTTCACCTGATGCAGGGGTATGCAAGGTATGTCTGTATGTGAGAGGGATTCCTTCTTTGGGCAGAGTCTGTCACCGCACAGCTGTCTGGCATTTTCAGGAGACGGGCCGGCAGTTGGCCCGTCTCCCCATCGGCCGCATGAAAACCCTTCCCTCCCCTATTCAAGCGCCTTTCTTGGCAAGTGCACCTGCAGGCTCCCCATGCCGACCTCCTGTTGGCTCACTCACCACATGGTCCTCGGTGGAGTACTGGTCCAGGAAGCTTCGCTGAAGCTGCGCAAGAATGGGGTCCTTTACCGGGGCCGCCGGCACGCCAGGCGGCACAGCATGGAGCATGGTCTGCATGGATGGAAAGGGTGAGTCCCTTGTCAGCAGGACAAGCAGAGGTTTGCCTGGCATCCCGGCTTGGCCTGCGGCGCTGCTGGTTCGAGCACACCCTTCCCAAGTCCATCCCAGCCCCTTCCGTTCCCCCGACCTGCGCTCCGTCTAGCACCCGCCGCGGTGCCGTCGGGGTGATCTTCCTCGCGGCCCGCGACGGCGCCCCCGCCGAGTCGCCACGCTGACTCAGCAGGCGCTGGCACCGCTCCGCCCCGGGGCAGCACAGGGCCAGCAGGCGTGGGTCTGCCGTTCTGGCCATTGCCGCACCGGCCGCGGGCTCCGGCAGGAAGCTCGCACGCGGTCCCGGCACGGCGTCGAGGCCGGCCGCCGCGCCCCGATCTGGAGGACCGACGCCCTGCCCATCCACCTCGCGCCGTGCGTTCCCGCCCCCCCCGCCGGGCCAGAGCGGGCAGTGCGCCGCAAAGGCGTCCAGCACCCCCCTCAGGCACCGCGCGGCGGGGCCGAACCGCACGTCCCCAGGCAAGAGCTTCGGGGAAGCCGCCAAGCGCGCCAGCAGGCGCAGCGCGGCGCGGTAGTGCGGCGCGGCGCGCGCCTCTCCGTCCCAGGCCAGGAACCAGAGGTAGCGCGTCACCCAGGGCAGCGTGGCGGGGAGGAGGGCCGGGTCCGCGCAGGCCGCCGCCAGCGGCGTCAGCAGGTCCACGCCGTGGGGCGGAGGCGGAGGCGAGCGGGGGGTGACGGTGGTCACGGGGTCGCCGCCGGGACTCGCCTCGGACTCCTCACCAGGCCAGCACCCGCCCTCCCCCGCCGCCCCAACCGCAAACGTCATGAGCGAGAGGAAGGCGGCGAGGCTGGCGGCCGCCACGGCCTGCTCCGCGGCCGCCGGCCCCGCATCGCCCGCGCAGCCCCCGCGCCGGCCGCCGCCGCGCTCGGTCAGCGCGCGCAGGCGCGCGCGCATGCAGGCCGCCAGGCAGGCGACGAAGCGCGCGCTGTCGGCTGCCAGCAGGACGAGGCAGTACAGGCGCTGCGCGCGCGGGAACTCGGCCGCCAGGCGCAGCGCGGAGGCCAGCGACTCCTCGCCGCCCTCTGCGCCGGCGGCGGGCGGCGGCCCGGCCCCTGCCGTGCCGCGTCGCGCGAAGCCGGGTGCGGCGTGCTGCGGCCCGGGTCGCGCGCGGCGCGGCCCCGCCGCGCCCGACCCCGGGCCGTGCATGCGCCGGTTGAGGCGCTCGAAGCGCGGCACATCGCGCGAGGCCAGGTCCGCCAGGTCGCCGTCCAGCAGCGCTTCGCCCGTGGCCGCCGAGCCCAGCACTGCGGCGGTGAAGAGGGCGGCCAGGAAGGGGAGGTTGTCGGGGCGCAGGCGGCGCAGCAGGTCGGTGCTGGCGGACTGCAGGGAGGCCCACACCACGGCCTCGCCGTGCAGGTCTGGGGCGGAGGAGGAGGGGATAGGGGGGGTGGGGGGCCGGGGGGTGGATGTGAGGGGTGGAGCAGGGTTGACGGGAAGGAGCACATGTTAAGGGCAAAGCTTATTGGGAGCGGAGACATGAAACAAGCCATGCCCGGCGCAGGGCTATGGAAGAGGCATCACTGGTTGTCCGTGAACACCTAATGAGATGTGTCACACGCCAGGGCGGCACCGTTCGATTCAGCACGCCTCCAGCCGCTGCACCAGGAAATCAGCTGCTGCCCAAGCAACAGGCCTCCCCCCACCATCCCAGACTCCCAGCCAATGCCACCTGTCTCACCCGCGCCGTCACTGCTGAGCGAGGCGGTCTCCAGGCAGGCACTGGGCGCGCCGCTCCACCGCCCCAGCGACTGGAGCTGCATGGAGGCGTCCTTCAGCAGGCGCAGCAGTCCGTCCCGGCACGCCTCGCGGTTGGACACGCGCCGCTGCTCCTCCTGCCGGGTTGAAAGCGCGGGGTGTGAGGCAGGGCGCGAGGAGTGAGGGAGAAGACCGGCTGGGAGCAGGCAGAGTGCCTGCGCCGCCTGGGAGCCCGCGGGCGTCATGCATACACACACACCCCAGCCACTACACCGCCTCACAGGGGTCCGAGTGCTGAGCGTGGCATCGCTGTTGCCCATGGGCAGGCCCAGCAGGCTCAGCAGCCCCGGCTTCACCATCTCGTATGCCTTGGCTGCAGCCGGTGGTGGGTTTGGGATGCTGAGGGGTCTTTCTCGAGGGGCTTCAGCAGGTTGATGTTTATGAGAGTGGTTTGCGGTGGGGCCCACTGCCAGCCACGCCTATTTCCTGCCACCCAGTGGCCACACAGGCCGCCCCCCTCGCCCCGTCTCCTAACCAACTCACTCCACCTACCGGTGTGCCAGGTGGCAGACGCGTCCCGGTCCAGCGCCCGCGCCACAGCCGCGGCCAGCTGGGGCTCCGCTGACAGCGCGGGGTGGGATCCCAGCGCGCTCAGCGTGTCGCGATCCAGCCCCTGCACCAGGTTGCCTGCGCGAGAAAGGACGGCGATCGCATACTCGTGCGCCAGTGAGCCGCGCCACAGCACGGTGACGGGGCGTAGCACCGGGTCCACCTCGCAGTCTGCTGCTACGGCCTGGGGCGCCGGGGGGGGTGTGGATGGTGGAGCGATTGGGAGAGGGTGACGTGGGTTGGGTGAAGATGGCCGGTGGTAAGCTGGAGATATTGGTGCTGATGAGAGACACTGCAAACATCCGGTCGTCTGGCCCCGCTGTTCTATTCACTCCCTTCAGAAAAGACAAACCCTGGCGCACCGCACCAGCAGGTTGCACAGGAACTCCAGCTCTCCCTCCAGCCTGCAATCGACGCAGGAAGAAAGCAGCGCGCCGTGCAGCGCGGCCAGCCTCCGGCCGGCATCAGACAGGGCGGCTGGCGGGCTAGGGGCCGGGGCCTCAGGTGGTGTGGTGCCGGGGGCGCTGCGCTGTGCACAGAGCGAGGGAGGCTCTACGGACGGGGTGCCCTGCGCGAGCGGGGACACGCCAGAGCTCTTCGCAGCGTTGGTAGCAGAGGTGGAAGCCGTGTCGTTAATGATTGCAGGGGCTGCCGGCTGTACCCTCCTCCTTGATAAGATATCTTTGGGAGGCTCCCCTGTTCCGGCGGAGATGCGGTTCGCTGGAACCCCAGTCAGGCGTCGCTCCAGGGGTTCCAGGCCTGCCGCCCGAGGCTCGGCCAGCCTGTTCGACGCAGAGGGGGCAACATCTGCTGCAGGACTACTGGCCCAGGCGTTATGCGGCGCCGGACCTGCGTGCCAAAGATTGAGACAATGCGCACATGGGCACCGGACTATGCAAGCGGGTGCTCAACATGTGAAGGCAGATGCACTGGGAGAGAGACATCCGCAGCATCCATTGAGTATTGTTTTCGATTCTTGAACTGAGCAATCATAAAGATAAATGTCGCAACTCCCCTCCAGAATACATTGATTCTGAGGTCAATACATGCCAAGGAGGAACTCCACACGCCCCCGGCAAGCTCACCTGTCGGGGTGGGCTTGGGGCTCCCTTGTTTGACCCAGGCAGAAGAGGCCTGCCCACTCACAAAAGCAGGGTCCACCTCTACCCTTTGCACTCTGGCAGGCAGTATCTTCCGGCGGGGCTCCTGCACAGGATGTATCAGATTGCCCAGGATCGGTACAATGGAGGGGGAATGCGGTCGATGTTGCAGTGGCATGTCCAGTGCATCGTTGGCAAACCGAGGCCCCATGCCATGTCTGAAGAGCAGATTTGGGGGGCAGATTTGACACGAATACACTCCCGGACAGCTGGAGTGTCGGGGCAGCCTCACAGACATGATCCCAAACCCTCACCGATTTGGGTTTATTCGTGGATGGAACATTACCCAATCGAGGGAACGCCTCAGAGTATCCAGCCGCACTGGTGGGAAGAGGCTGCTGCGGACCGGTGCTGGCTCGATGGTGTTTTGTGGGACTGCTGCCCCTGGCATGTTGCTGCCCAGCTGCTCCGATATTGACGCGCGAACTTTCATCCATGGCGTCTGAAGGGCCTGTGCCCTTCTTCTCTTGGACTTGACGCGCATGCTGTCGCTCAGCCGCGCCCAGCAGCAGCTCAGCCTGATCTCGAATGTGATTCAATACCTCGCGGCGGTATGCAGCAGGGTCAGTGGACCACGGGCATGGTGTGGGGGCACCACATCCAGATGATGGAGCCGCTGGGATGGTTTGTGACGCTTGAGTGAGCCATGCAATCAGGCTCCTATGGAGCTCGTCCTCAGCCAAGCAGAGGCTCAGCGGGGCAGCCATAACATGTTTCGATCGTGCTACATGTTCCCGATTGGCTTCCCATACGGGGTACAATGATTCGAGCCTCGTGCATCGCTCGTCGGGGGACTCCCGTTTCATTGTCTTCAAACCGGGAGCACCCTGGGCAGGGTTCAACATCGTGGCAGCTCCCCCTTTCTTCACGAAGGCGCCCGCCTCCAGGTGAAACGAGCGGTGGCGGTGGGGAAGGTATGTAAAGCGGACGTATGCTTATACTCTTACTACGATTTCTTATTTATCAGAATTCAACCTCGATTTCTTCCAAATCAAGGATGTTTTGACTGTAGTCTGGAGCGGGCCATAGCCCGCCGGCGTTTTCTCTTACGCTCCACTTTCCATCGCGTGCCCTTCTTGGCCTGGAGTATGAAGTCCTCCAGCACTTTTGTATGTATTAGCTCCCGAAGCTGAGCCTGGCTCGTCGTGTAGGTAAGAGGTCCATGGTTGGCCGGCGCAAGGGGGCAGTGACTCTGGTGTGTGCCATTGCAGTTTCTAATGCTGTGCAACCTCAAAACCGCCACGGTTGCGCACGTTTCGCTTTTGCTGCTACATAGACTGGGCTATCAGCACCTGCGGGGTGGGAATTTACACCGCTCAGGTCTAGAATGCTCCTCACACCAATGCTTGTTGCACTAAGCGCAGGAGCATTACCGAGCCGGCCCCTGGTCCCAAGGAGGCGTGTTTTCAGGAGCTCAAGTACCCCCTTAATGGTTTGGCACCCTTCCTGTATTCATAGTCTTGTTTCATAGTCTGTGAAGGAAATTTTCAAGGGCCTGCAGCACTGTTTGTGTAAAGTACATCCCCTTATTGGAAGCAAGATGACATATCAAGTAAGGGAGGTGTGGGAAAGTGTGATCAAGGAAAGAATGTGGGTGATGGAGTGGGTATGCGGTGAGATTGTGGACAGCAGGCTTGTTATTCCTGACTGGCCGGGCGGCCAGCAGAACCCACAAAACAGCACTGCCTCTGTGGATGGCCGAAGCAGGGTGCTAGGGAGTGAATGAGGTGGCAAGAAAGATGGCACGTTACGGGAGCAAAGGGCGGGGCATGGCAAGCGCGGACTCCCCTGAGACACTCCTCCCTGCCCTCTCAGCAAAGAGCCTGCTCCCCAAACGCGGTGCGTGGGTGGCGCCAGGTGTAGTAGATGGCGTGGCCGAGGGACCGCGTCGCATAGAAAGCGAGGAGGGACCACCACACAGACGTCAGCGTGCCGGGCAGCGTGCGCAGCACGCCCAGCGTCACTGCCAGGCCCACAACGTTGGAGATGGGCAGGTGGTCCAGCACGTTTGAGCCCACGCTGATCCCTGGCGGGTGGGTTAGGGGGAAAGGAGTGGGGTTCAGTAAGGACCGGCATGGGTGTGGGTGGTGGTTTCGAGTGAAAAAGGCAAGCGTCTCCCTTTCGTGGCAGATGATATCATCAGGTGCCTGGCTTGAAGCCAGTTGTGCGTGCCAGTGACTGTGTGTGCCAGTGCGCCTGCCATGCTCTGCCGGGCGTTCTCCCCATCAGCAAAGGCACATCTTCTCATCCTCCTCCCCACACCTACATCCTGTCTTCCTCTCCCCCCCCCTCTTTTTAGAAAAACCCACCATCCATAATCATCATGCAGGAGCAGAGCGCCAGGGCGGCCGCTGCCATGGGCCAGATGGCGCCCACCTGGGCGATGACCGCGAGGTCGGTGGTGAAGAGGGCCAGGCCGCGCTTGAAGACGGCCACCAGGGCCAGGGCCAGGGTCACGCCCAGTGCGGCGCCGCAGCCCAGCAGCAGGCGGGACCAGGCCTGACCGGCGCGGGGGATGCGCCGGTCCCGAGCGATCATGCTCTGGGCCGCCAGGGACAGGGTCTCGGGGACGTAGGACAGGAACCAGAAGATCTGCGTGAGTGTGGAGTTCAAGGGGGCTTGTGGGATTAGAGGGCATGAGCGGTGAGGTTCACAGACGGGGGCAAGTCTCAGACACCCATCAAGCCAGGTGCACACAATCACCAGCACTTCCTGTTGGATGATCAAGCGGTCGAGCCCACAGCCTACAGACCCCTCCAGTATGAACCCCGCCCCCAGCACCTGCATGGAGACCTGGTGCGCAGCCAGCCCGGTCACGCCGAGGCCGGTGGCGCTGACGGCCATGCTGAAGTACGCTGCCATGCCAAAGGCGGTACGCGTGATCATGGTGACAGCCACCTGAAGGGGAGAAGGGGGGGCAAAGCAGCCGGTGAGGTTTAGGGTTACAATGCCACGGAGGATGGCCTCTACGACCAGTCATGGACGTTGATAGAAGGTGGGAAGCCATCACAGGCCATCCATAAGCCACCCAGTACCTCTCCGCACCCGGCACATATGCATGCCCAACCTCTGACCTCACCTTTTGGAACTGGCGCAGAGCCGCGGCCTCTGGCCATCCCTGCGGTCGGGAGAGGATGGTGAGTCAGAGAGGGGGGCTGGCGAGACATGAGCCCAAAAGGAAGGGTGCACCAGGGCATCCCCTGCGCATGGAACTCATACATGGAAGGCAGACCCACGCCGGGATCTTGAGTTGCCAGCAGGCGCTGCATGCAAGCTAACACACTCTCCCGCCTGTGACTCTGCGGAGCCCCAATCCCCCCCCACCCCCCTCAACTCCCACCGCACCGTCCACCGGATTTTCAGGCGGCGGCTGTCGGTCTGGCCCCTGTGCCACAGGTACAGCATGAAGATTGCTGTGCTGAGCACCTGGGAGGCCGCCGTGGCGGCCGCCGCCCCGGCGACTCCCATGCCAAACCCGAAGATGAGCAGGATATCGCCTCCCAGGTTCAGCAGCCCTGCCCCCATGAACACAAGAAAGGGCGTCATGGTGTCCTGCTGGCCAAGGCACACGCCCATGGCCACGTTGCCGAGCATGACGGCTGGGGCCGCCAGCGCCCTGTTTGATTTCAGCGGGGATTGGGGATGGAAGTCGAGTAATGTGGGAAGTGGGGAGTTGCGTGGGAGATGGGCGACTTCATCCATCCGCACAGATCTTGCTCTATGACCTAGCAAGAACACGCATTGGCTATCCGGCGGAGCCTGCTCCCATCCAAGAAATTTGGACACCCTCTTCCATGCCAACCCACCACGGACCCACCTGAGCCGCAGGTAGGCAAGGGCGTGGGGCAGGACCTCCGCGTCAGCCCCCATCCTGGCCAGGATGGGCTGGCCCTGCGTCCACAGCGCGCCCAGCGCCAGGAAGCCAAATGCGACGGCCAGGGCCATGGTAGTCCCCACCAGGCGCTCCACCCGTGCCCTCGCCGCCTCGCGCTCGCGCTCGCTCAGGGCCGGGTCGAGGATGGAGTCTGCCGCCACGGCGTTGGTGGTGGCCACCCCCCAGGAAGGAGAAGATGGAGAAGACGGCGTTGAAGATGGCGGCGTTGGGACCCATGGCCGCCAGCTGGGCGGAGGAGACGTGGCCCACGCAGGCGGTGTCGATGAGGGACATGAGGGGGTCGGCCAGCACCATGCCCAGACCGGGGCCGGCAAAGGCCAGCACCTCCAGCAGGCGGGGGGGCAGCTGGAAGCGGGGCGGGGGGGTCCTGGGCGCCTCGGTCCCGTCCACCCCGGCAGGAGTCTCAAGGGGTGGTGTGTCGGCCACCGTGCTGGGCCACCCCGCGCTGCCGCCCGCCGCGGGCTGATCCAGAGCCAGCTCAGGCTCGACATCTGCCAGGACCAGGTCCGGGAAGGGCATGCCGGCCCCGGCCTCGGGTTCGAGGCTCGACCGGCAGCTGGGCGGAAGCCGACGCGGCGAGCGGCGGGGCCGGCCTGTGCCCCCATGCCACCTCCTCGACGGGGTGTTGGCGGGGTGGAAGCATTGGGATCGCACCATCATGGTCCGGACTGGAGCCATGCGCCGTGTGATGTCGGACATGGAGGGCTGTTGCGCGGTCAACAACTTGGCCGGAGGGCCTTGCGTCGCGACATGCGAGTGCATGCCTCGCGAGTACTGAGGTAGACTGCTGTCCAGGATCCAGTGTGCTACAAGTGTGCAGTCGTATCACCAAAGGGGGCAGAGTAATGTGTTTGCGGGTGCCGAGACTTTTGCCCCGCCAATGTAGCAGCTGTCGATGTAGTTTTGACTACGCGCTGCATTTGGGTGCCGCGGAGGTAGACGCTCCTGTCAATCTACAGACCGCCTTCTGCACTTCATTCATGTGCCTCATCACGTGGCCATCCAGCTCAACATCTAGTGCTCATTCCTCGATGCCCAGCTCCAGCATGAGGTCCCCCGGGTCTGGTATGGTGGCCGGAGCGGCCTCGCCAGCCTCACCGGCGCCCCGGCCCAGCAGGCGGCGCAGTGCCTCCCCTGCCGGCAGCGCCCCCCCGGGCTCGAACAGGTTTCTACGCAGCGCCTCGCCGGCGGCCCGCCCCGCCGGCTCGCCCTCCATGTGCCGCCGCCAGAGGCGCGCGCTCAGGCTCTGCGCGGCGAGGTAGCTGTAGTACGTCGCGCCGTAGCCGACCAGGTGCCCGAACCGCAGCTGCGGGTACACCGGGAGGTGGGGCCCCAGGTCGGCCAGCGGCGAGTGCCGGCCCAGCACCTCCGCCGTGGCCCCCGCCAGCCGTGCCTCGTCCGGCGGCCGGCTGCTGTGCATGGCCTGTGAGGGATGTGTGATGACGAAGGGGCCTTGCATCGCAGGGTCGTGGAGTTGCCAGACTCAAGCTTGGCGGCGGAACCAGACACCCAGGACCTCATCCTCACCCTTTCTAAAGCCCCACCTCCAGCACCTCCCCCTGGACAAACCTGGTCGAGGAGGCCAAGGTGCACCTGGTGCAGCGTGGTGAGCGCGGAGAAGGTGCGCCGCTGCGCCCGCTGCGCGCGCACCGCCGCCTCCAGCTCGGCGGCGGGGCGGTCCAGGAGCAGGGCCAGGCCCTGCACGTCGCGCGCATAGAGCTCGAACACGTGGCTGGGCACCTCCATCATGTCCAGCGGGCCCCGCGTGCCTGTCAGCGCGGGGGGGCGGAGGGGAGGGACGACGGGGTTGAGCGTGGCAGGGGCTAGCGAGGGGTCGAGATGCACACAGGGGTGCAACGTGACGGCGTGCGCTGTTAGTGCCTCCGATCCCATCGTCACATGCCCCGTCGCACGCTGAGCGCCATGGACACGCTCATGGCAAAACACAAGGGTGAACAAAGTCACGAGACCCCCCCCCTCCTCCTCATCCCCCTGGTTACCCGACAGGTGCTGGTGGCGCGTGCGGCTCAGGAGCGTGTGCAGGGCATGGCCCCACTCATGCAGCAGCAGCTCCAGCTGGGAGGGGTGCATCGCCTGGTCGGCCGGCAGGCTGGCCACCAGCGCCAGCACGGGCGTCTGTGGCCCGTCAAAGCAGGAGGGGGGTGGGTGGCGGTGTCATTGGAGTGTCCTGTGTTTCCTTCCCCCTCCTGGCTGACCCGCCCTGGCACGCGGCGATCCCTCTCACAAACCCCATCCTCGGAAAACATCACCCGAACTCCTCCCACCTGGACGGCATCGGTCCCGTGGCCCCGGCCGCAGCGCAGGACAAAGTGCGCGGCGCCCGGGAACTTCCCCGGCCGGGGCTGGAAGTCGAGGTAGACGGTGCCCAGCAGCGCGCCGTCCGCCTCGGAGACCCGCAGCTTGGCCAGGCCCGGCGCCCAGCCCTCCCCCGGTGACAGCGCGGCGTCCCGCACCCGCACGCCCATCAGGCGGGTCATCAGCCGGTCCAGGCCGCGCAGCGCCTGACGCGGCGAGCATGACAGCGCCCAGGCCGAGGCGGCGTCCTCCCGCTGCCGGTCCTGGGGCCGGGGGTGAGGGGTATCCAGGAACGTCGGCGCGGGGCCTTGGGTCGCGCCCGGGCCCCGATGCGGCGGGCTCTGGTCGCGCCATTGTATCTAGGACTCTTGCCCCAACATCATTTCCTCCCACTCTGAACCTGCCCCCCCCCCTTTCACACCAAACAACGACACCCACCCTGGCCAGGTTCTTGAAGTAAGCCACGTCCCAGGGGTCCAGCGGTGCACCGGGCGCCGGCCCGCCCCCGGCCAGGTGCCGGCGGGGCTCGGTGGCGTCGCGCATGACCACGAGCTGGGCCGCCTCCCGCGCGGCGGCGGGGGCCAGGCGCCGCCCCAGCGCCTCCAGGAAGCTTGAGGCGGCCGACGGCGCCTGCGCCAGGCTGAAGTCGGTGAGCTGGTAGGCGGCGAAGGAGTCGTGCCCCATCAGGCGCGCCGTGCTGCGCCGCACCTCCGCCAGCCGGCACACCAGTGCCAGGCTGGCGCGGGGCTGCCGCATCTGCGCCAGCCAGGCCTGCACAAGTGGATTTGAGGGGGGGGTGAGAGCGGGGGGTAAGAATGGCTTTTCCATGCAGGCCATGTGCAGGGAAGTGCCGCGCCCCCTCCCCTCCTCCCCCCTTCCTGGCACTCGCCTGTTTTCTGGCTTCGGCAGAGGGGGAGTGCCCCAGGATCAGGTTCAGGCTGGCGTCATCCGCCGCCACCGTGACCTGCGAGCCCCTGCGCGCCAGCACCCCCGTACCGCTGGGCAGGGTGCCGGGGACATCTGCTGGCAAAGGGCGCAGAGGAAGGGGAGAAGGTGGAGGTGAGTGACCTTCAGGCACTCGATGGCCTGGGCCAATAAAGCACCCAAGTTCAGGCCCCTCACGACGCCACTCCCCAGGCCAGGGAACAGGGTACACTGCTCAGCGGGCGCTGCCGGTGAAACAGATGTCACTGGCAGGACTGGGCCTTCACTCAGACTCCACCCCGGCACCTCCCAAAACAAAAACCAAACACCCTTTGCCCCAACCACAATCATACCTGCTAGGCTGGAGGGCAGGTCGAAGCCCTGGAGGGCGCCGGGGTCGACCAGGTTCTGCCCCAGCTCGTAGCCCAGGCTCTGGGCCTCCGCCGTGAGCCGCGCCATGCGGGCCTGGCCGCCGGCGTCCAGGTGCACCCCGTACCGCTCAAAGTCGCGAGCCAGGGAGAGGCCCACGGCCCGCGTCTCCGGCGGCCCTGCGCGCGCACCCGGCGCGCGCAGGGCCGATGAAAGCGCGGCATACATGCCGCGGTGAGTGTTGAGGCCCTGGACGTAGGAGCCGAGGGAAAGACAGGCCGCGGTGGCGGCCTGCCGCCAGGCTGGGTCTGTGTGCACGTTCCTGCAGAACTCCGCGGTGTCCAGCACCTGGCAGAGCTGCAGGGAGGTGGGGAGGAGGTGAGACGGCGGGGTGGCCGGCAGGCATGGGACTCGAGCTCCGTGCCTTGAGATACACGGCAGAGGCAGTGGGAACTCGAGGGTGGCAAAGCACGTTCGGGGGCCTGAATGGTATACACGCAGCTACCCTCTGCGATGGAGCATCCAGGAAGCTTGTGCAGCATGCACACGCCAATTCCAACGCCACACGCAAGCCCTCAACCAAGCACACCACACCGTGTCGGAGACATCGTCCAGGAGGCTGATGGTCTGCTCTGAGTGTGGGACGGTCACCACCTGCTGTACCAAGTCATTGCACCTGCAGGCAGGGACAAGCATGGGTCATGACTTGTGACGACCAAGGTCACCTCCCGGCACACACCTCCAACTCGTACAAGACCACCCATCCTAGATATGAGAACCCCTTACTTGTTCACTGTGTCACGTGCCAGAGTCTCCCAGTCCTTGGGACAGGCGACCAGGCCCATCCCCGCGAAGCCGGGGGAATGCAGCCATCTGACCAGGGCGAGTCGCGGGGTGCGAGGTGTGCCTGACACCAGCATCCCCACGCACTCAGCCCCAGCCGGTACAAGGGCAGCTCACTGCGTTGGATTATTAAAAATGAATAAATACATTGGTGTTGCATACCACGGAGTGGTAATGCGCTCGTCACATGTATAGGAGAGGGCTCACCATGCGCGACGCACCTCCCGACACCAGTTTTTCATCACACACAAGCCACGTTCCCCTAAGACTGCCATTGCGACAGAACATAATCCTAAAGTCATGTAATACAAGCTTACATTCGTAACCTCGCACTCTCCACCTGTATCGTCGGGAGTCTCACATGCTCATAGCATACTTCGGTGAGGGTCGTGGCGTCAGACCCAACGCTCACACAAGCGGTGCTATGACAATCGGCTGGTTCCCAAAGTATAACTCTCCAGATGCAATGAGTCACGAGCATCCAACAAGGGGCTTGCAGTTTTGCAGAGAAGTCCATCGCTGACTCTTCCGCACTATGGATTTTATGCAGCTGAATTGCGCGCGCGGGAGCGCCTCTCAAATCGGGTCAGGATAATCTCAGCCAAGCACTTCCGTGCAGTCTGGGTTACGTCTCGGCAGCATTAGGCAGAGAAGCACGGAAAGTAAAGTGACAAGCGTGAGCTTCTCGTCGGATACATAGAGTCGCACTGAAGACACCGTCTGCAATCCTCCTGATCACTGCCACTCTAGGCGACGCGGGGTGGGGATCCTATGTCGGCAGCACTCTCATTCCACCCGCTGTACCAGGGCGCCCAGTCTCGATTGGAGCCTCGCTTCTGCTTCAGGGGAGCTGTAGCTTCAAGAAGAGCCCCACTTTATCGCAAACGTGAGTTTACGCGGCGCATGGCGTGCATGCAGGCCGCACATGGGACTGCATGAGGTCGCCCCAAGACCAAATTAGCAACCTCATGCAGGGGTGGACATTGCCGCCGCCGCCATCGCAGCTCCCGCGAGCAACGTGGAGGATGTTGGACTCAAAGATGCCCCGCTTCGCTCCTTGTATCCCGAGGAGCCCTCCCGTCCCGAGCCTGTAAGCAGCAGTGACGCCGCTGCCGCTGTGAGAATGCCAGGCTCTGGCCTGCCTGCCCGAGGGACAGCCTTTCCACCAAGATCTCACATCAATTCACTTTCAACTCACCACAGGGCGCCCCCCGCCTCAAGGTGGCCATCGTGGGGGGGGGCCTGGCCGGGTTGTCCACGGCGGTGGAGCTCCTCGATCAGGGGTACGAGGTGGACATCTACGAGTCGCGGCCCTGGATCGGGGGAAAGGTGGCCAGCTTCAAGGACAAGGAGGGGAACCACATCGAGATGGGACTCCATGTCTTCTTTGGCTGCTACCATAACCTTTTCCGGTGGGGAGTACAGGTTGGGGTTGGCAGGATGGAGGATGGGCTCCGTGCATGCATACAAGGGTAACGTGAACGAAGGTGGCTTGGCCCCACCCGCAGCTTTTCCTGCTGCAATGATAAAAAGCATCCATGGCAACAGCCATGTCCTCGTGGACTTCGCACCCTGGCGTCAAAGCTTGGTTGAGATGCCTCTGCGCTCAATGTGTCAGCCCCCACGTCGTGGAGCCTGTGCCTCGTACTCCACTCGATCCCTCCCCTTCCCCCCAACTCCAATCCACCCCAGCCTGATGGCCAAGTGCGGGGTGCTGGAGAACCTGCTGGTCAAGGAGCACACCCACAAGTTTGTCAACGCGGGTGGTGACGTGCGGAATCTGGACTTCCGCTTCAACGTCGGGTCGGCCAAGATTGGCGCACCCTTCCACGGGCTCAAGGCCTTCTTCACCACGCCGCAGCTGTCCACGGTGGACAAGCTGTCCAACTCCCTGGCCCTGGGCACCTCGCCCATAGTGCGCGCGCTGTTTGACCCCGAGGGCGGCATGCAGTCGGTGCGCCGCCTGGACGGCATCTCCTTCGCCGACTGGTTCAGGAGCCACGGCGGTAGCCAGGGATCTATAGACCGAATGTGGGACCCCATTGGTGAGTTTTCTTTCCATTTTTCTTCTTTTGGGGGGGATGGGGGGCGGCGTTATACCCCTTGTTTGGCTAGGCGGATGAGTGGGGATGGGTCTGCCAGTGGATTAAGTAAATGTTGTGAGTGCATCTCATGCACGAGAAGGGACGACAGGGTTGCGCACAGTCCACATCCTGTGCCAGACACCCGTCTCCTCTCCTTTAAAGACAGCCAGCAGCGACCATCTCTTGTTAGGCATGCTCCACCTATTCCCACCCCCAATTTTCTCTCTTTCCAGCATACGCGCTGGGTTTCCTGGACTGCGAGGACATCTCGGCGCGGTGCATGCTCACCATCTTCCAGTTCTTCGCCACCAAGACAGGTGGGAGCTGTGGGTGTTGTGGCAAGGTTCAGAAGCCGTGCACTGCGTGTGGTTTGGTGGTACACCTCATCACAAGCCCCTCACTCGAAAGCTATCATCGCACCCTTCCCCCCTCCTATCTTCCCCTTCCCCCACAGATGCCTCCGTGCTGCGCATGCTCAACGGCTCGCCTGCGGACCGCCTGCTGCGCCCCATCACAGACTACATCACCGCCAAGGGGGGACGGCTGCACACGCGGTGGGGGTGCCGCGAGGTCCTGTACGAGACTGACGCCGAGGGGGCGCCCACCAGGGTCAAGGGCCTGCGCATGTCCAAGGCCGACAGCGAGAAGACGGTGACGGCGGATGTCTATGTTGCGGCGCTGGACGTGCCGGGGGCAAAGCGGCTCATCCCCCAGGTGGGTGTGAGTGTGTGTTTGGAGGTCATGGGGATTAGTCCAGGAAACAACGAGCACGCTATGGTGTCAGAAAGGTGGATGGTGGCTTGTTTCTGCTCTTTCACTCCGAAAGTTATGAGCATGGAGGTCTGTCCATCCATCGCAGGCCTGGCGGCGGGACCCCTTCTTCGACAACATTTTTCAGCTGGAAGGCGTTGCGGTCATCACGGTGCAGCTGCGCTACGACGGCTGGGTCACCGAGCTGAGGGAGGCCAGCAACAAGGGCGAGGAGCCCGCTGGGCTGAACAACCTGCTGTACAGGTGAGCGGACTGGATTGGACGTTGCCGCGGCATGCAATTTCCTCAGTCTGGGCATACTCAGGAACCAAGTGGTGTACCGTCAAGAGGAGAACAGCTGAGAGGACATACATCAGCATGGCACCCCTTGACGCCCCCCCTTCCCCCCTCGTCTCAGCGCCGACGCGGACTTCAGCTGCTTTGCTGACCTGGCGCTGACGTCCCCCGTGGACTACTTTAAAGAGGGGCAGGGATCGCTGATGCAGTGCGTGCTGACCCCGGCAGCCAAGTACATGCCGATGGAGAATGCGGAGATCGCAGCTGCCGTCGACGCGCAGGTGGGTGGGCCGCGCTGACGAGAAGGATGATCGCGTTGATCGGCAGTCGCCATGAACGCATGCCCACGACCAGCCACCTGGGCAGGGGCGCCCTGACACTGCCTTGTAGGCTGTCATGGACCCCAAAGTATACCCATCCTCACACTGTCTAATCTGCAGGTGAAGAAACTGTTCCCATCGGCAGCTTCCCTGCAGCTCCAATGGCATTCCATTGTGAAGATCGGCCAGAGTCTATACCGGGAAGCGCCCGGCATGGATGTTTTCCGCCCCGACCAGGTGGGAAGTGCGGTAAAGTGATGGTACAATGCTGTGGAAGTGCAGAAGAACGCAGAACTGGAGTGCGGTCCTACAATCTTGACTGTCTTCACCGGCATGGTTGCTTCGCTACACTGAATCCACTCACACGCCGACCTCTCTTTGGACCCGGCAGAAAACCCCCATCCCAAATTTTTACTTGGCGGGGAGCTACACCAAGCAGGACTACATCGACTCCATGGAGGGCGCAACCCTGAGCGGGCGTCAGTGTGCCTACAAGATCCTGGGGAACGCACCGGAGCTGCTGGAGGCCCGCCCCCAGCAGGCCCCAACTCAGGAGGCACAGCCAGAAGCTGTTGGCGTCTAAGCTGCAGAACGGAATGATTTCAACTTGAAATTATCATACGTTACTTTGTGAAACATGCACTTGGGATGCTGGAAGGATTCAGTTGCTGGTTGGATGTCGCGCCTTCTGCCCGACTACATTCCGGGAAGGGCCCTAGCGGTTCAATCATCTGGGCAGAGGGGTCGGCGGAATGTGGGCGACCGCGAGTACGAATTAGCTCGAGACGTTGCTCTTACTTACACGAGTACATATTGGGAGGGATTCGGCAGACCCTGTCTTGTTTACGCGGCCACTGGGCGTGAACCCTCCCTTGCCTCCCCCCTTGAATGGGCGAGCCCTTTTACGCCACCCGCAAGCTCTTGCTGGACGCCACGCTTCCGGATGGAGTGGTGGCGAGGGTGCTGGAAGAGGCGGAGCCTCTCTCCCCGGGCATGACCACAGCGTACATTCTCCTCTGTATCGTGCTCGTCATTTTCTCGGGCATCATGGCCGGTCTTACTCTTGGACTGCTGTCCCTGGACAGGTGAGCGACCTTATTGTGTACTCAAACTCTCTACGTCAATCTGCCAATCTAAGCGCCTGTATGTTCCTGGTATTCAGGGTGGACCTCCAAGTCATCAAGAGGTCCGGAACTGAGAGGGAGCGCTGGCTTGTCTCACGAATTGAACCGGTGAGTGGTGTCTGAATGTGTATGACGATACAATCATCAGGCAGATCCGTCTCAATCGTGGAGGGACTGGTGCATGCCAGGGCAGGCGAGTCAACTAGGCCGGCTGCATGGGAGGTCCACTTGACGGCTGTCCACTGCTTCCATGGCTGTGAGTGTCCTACTTCACCCCTCCCCCTCTCTATAGGTGCTTGCAAAACCACACTACCTTCTGGCCACACTCCTCCTTTGTAATTCTGGAGCCATGGAGACGCTCCCTATTTTCTTGGACCGGCTGCTCAACCCCGTGGCAGCCATCATCATTTCGGTCACTGCCATCCTTGTCTTTGGCGAGATCTTGCCGCAGGTGCGCAAACTGGGGGTGGTGAGGTTTGGAAGGTACTGGCTGCACCACGCACATCTCTGCATGCTTTCTACCCATCTGGGAGCACTTCCAGGCCAACC
>NW_011934163.1:87721-93634 GCF_000733215.1 Auxenochlorella protothecoides
ACTGCAGATTGGAGCATACTTTTCTTACCTTGTGCGCTTCCTCATGCTTTTCACGGGCCTCATCACCTGGCCAATAGGTGCGATAATGCTCTGCAGTGGAGGACCACCCTGAACATGCTGTTGCATGCAGGGCTGCTGCCGAGAGGTCAGATGCCCGCCAGGTGGTCAGGGGCTTGGCCCCTGCACATCCAATGATGCCCCGCCGGTCTCACTCCCCAGCTCGCCCCAGCGAGGTCCTTGGTCTTTGCCTTTTGCCATGCCCACACAGGCAAGCTTCTCGACTGGATGCTGGGGGAGGACAGCGCCTTGTTCCGCCGTGCAGAGCTGAAGGCCCTTGTCAACATTCACGCCGAGCCCGAGGAGGATGGCGCGCTGTCGGTGCTCACCCACGACGAGGTCCAGGTGCGTCGAGAAGGGGCGGTGGGGCTCTGTCATGGACAATTGATATCTGCACGCAGAATGCTCGCCGGAATTGGGGGGATTCCCTCATTGCCAGGCCGAGGCATGATAGTTTCAGGCAGTAGGAGCACTCACTGGGCCCCTCCTGACCTACCTCAGGTGATTCAAGGCGCGCTGGACATGGCGACCAAGACGGCAGACACGGCCATGACCCCCATGAGCAAGGTGTGCAGTGGGTGATCGCTGCAGTGCAGTATTCCATGCCACGCTGGGAGGCCCGGCTCCGATTCGATGGCTGTGTAGCAGCACCATGCATGCAGCTGTTCAGATGCACTCAGGCGCGACCAGGACACCTGATGCCGGACTGGTTTCGGTTGGTGCCCTGCGCCGGGCCATGGAGCCCTGCCCCTCCCCTCGCCGCCAATCCTCCCCTCCCCGCCTCCACAGGTCTTCGCGGTGTCCATCGACGCCGTGATCGACGAGGAGATGCTGCGCCGCGTCATCGAGCGTGGCCACTCACGCGTGCCAGTCTATGAGGGCAACAACAAGGCGGTGCGTAGACGAGGGGTGATGTCGGCGGCGTGGTGGTGGGAACCAGCCTTCACAGTGAGCCGCGCGTAGTCGGCGCGGCCTGTACCTTGTCCCTGCCTCCTCAGCGCTGCCTAGAATGGTTGTGAGAGTCCTTCACCGATCGGCGTTTGCATTCAGGATTGAGACCCCTCGCGCGTTCCTCAAGCCTACCACCTCACCTTCCCGATGCCCATGCAGAACATTGTCGGCGTGGTCCTGGTCAAGGAGCTGGTGCTGGCGGAGATGGATGGCCACAAGCGCATCAAGGACATGCGGATACGAGAGGTTCCATGCCTCAGGTGGGGTGGGAGCGGAGCGATGTTGGCGAGAGTGGCAGTGGGTGAGGGAGGGTGCGGGCAGGGGTCTCGGAATACGGCGTGCTTGCTGGTAGGTGGTGAATGTCTGGAGCAGGCACCCGGCACCCGTCACCCATTCCAGGGAGGGCCCCTTTCACCACAGGTCTGACATCCCTCTGTATGATGTGCTGAAGATCTTCAGGACCGGGAAGAGCCACATGGCCTGCCTGACCAAAGTTTCGGGCAAGCTGGAAGAAATTCTGGGTGAGCCTGGAAGGGTGAATTTGTGGGTCGCTAGCTGCGCGCTGATGAGCTTGGTCGGGAATGGGGAGATGTGTGAGACTCCCAGAGCTGCATGTTTTGTGGGATGGTGTTCTGGCTGCTCCCTGTGAGGCTCAAAGTAGTTGGAGCATCAGGGGGCACTGGCCCGTGCCACTTCATGACATGTGTGGCGTGCCCCGAACATCCACCCTCCCCACTTCCTCAGCGTCTGAGGGCTCCCTGACGCTCAAGGGCGGCTCCATCGGCATGGTGTCTGGCCCCGGCGGCGACACCACCGCCTCCGGCGTGGGGCCCTCCCCCGGCCTGTGGCTGACGCTGCGCAAGCCCTCGGCCTATGTCACGGACCTGGCCAGCTGCCCCGACATCATCGGCATCATCACCATCGAGGACGTGCTGGAGGAGCTGCTGCAGCAGGAGATTGTGGACGAGACCGACCTGTGAGTCTTTTGGGGGGGTGGGGTGGGGTGGGGTGGGGAGGGGGGACTCGTACATGCTGGAGGGAGGAGGTTGCGAGCTCGACTGTTGGCGATGATGCAGTGTGCCTCCCACCGGGCACCGCTTTTCTACCTCAAGATTCTGCCAACACCCATCAAGTGGGAGCTCATGTCGGCTCGAATCCCTCCCGTTGTTGCTTCATCGTTGGCTCCATTGATGCCCCCCACCACACCAACACCAACCCCCTGTCCCCTCCCAGGTACGTGGACAACCTGCAGACGGTGCGCCCAAACATGTTGGTGTCGCTGCAGCACCTGCCCCCCTCCCTGCGCCGCTTCCTGTCCCGCAGCCTGGCGGCCACGGCCTCCCCGCTCTCCGCCTCGGCCGGCACCCCCAACCTGCAGCGCTCGCCAAACTCCCGGGCGCAAGCCAGCCGCGCGCCGTCGGCAACTGCCACCGCCAACGGTGCCGCGGGGGAGGGTGCGTCCCCCGGCGTGACGGACGCGCAGCGTGCCGCCGCGGCGGCGGCAGACTCCAACGCGCAGCTGGCGCTGGCAGCCGTCGCGGGCGTGATCGGCGCGGTGGGGTCGGGGCCGCCCCTTCAGCAGACCGTCGGCAGGCAGCACATGCTGCCGCGTGCGCGGCCGCCCACGAGCGGGAGCCGGGCCGCGTCGCGCGAGCGCCGCGCGACGGCGGCGGAGGACTCCGACGCCGAGTCCATTGTTGGGGAGCGCGTGGGTCTCACCTCAGGCCACCTCCAGGAGGACTGAGGATTGGGACCTGGGGCGGCCGGGAGCCGCCAGGCGGGAAGTGTGCAGCGCCCAGCCTCCTCCCCGCGCCTCCCACATCTTGAAACAGAAATCCAGAAGGCATCTGTGCGCGCCCGTGTTTTTTGTAAGAATAGCCTTCGTGCCACCCACCCTTTCGGATGGTGCCAGCGTGGGGATGACTAACCACCCCAGCGCTGCCGTTCGGAGCACAGAGCGGATCGCGGGTGACGCCGAGACACGGCGCATGCAAGCACTTGTTACGCAGTTACAATCTCAAATAATGAGCTTGCTGTAAGTTTATAGAATGGCCGATATCAAGGCGGTCCTCCTGGATGTCAATGGCACCCTGTACTCCGTGGGCGATGCTGCCGAACCCGCATTCCGAGAGCTGGGGCTGGACCCCGCCCTCGCGCCGGTGCGTGCGGGTGCATTGATCCATTGGGTTCTGAAAAGCCTGGTATTGGCCCATAGTGTTGTGATCTGTGCGGTTTTCATCGATCCCAGGGTGGCGCGGTCCACTTGCATAGATCTGGAACATTCAGAGATGGAGATGATTCTTGCATCGTGGACATGCCCCTCAGAACTCTGAGCCACGCACCCTCTCCCCAACAAGCTTGCAGGCATGGTTTGCCAACGTCCTGAAGGATGCATTTGCAGCACAGCTGGCGGGGTTTTTCCAACCATTCAGGGAGTTTGCGGGCGACCACCTCTACAAGCTGCTCGCACAGAACGGCGACACCATGTGAGGTGTTTGAGGGGGCGCATGGGGTTGTCATTCATCGACGGCATGCAGGATGCTGTGTTGACACCGGCAGAATGCCCTCTGCACCCCTCCAAAGATAAGATTAGACACATCCCGACCTGCCCCTCCGCATGCAGGCCCAACGTCCCGGCGGCGGTGGACACGGTGATGGCGGCCCTGACGGCCGCCCACCCCTTCCCAGACGTAGGGCCTGGGGTCAATGCGCTGCAGGCCGCCGGCCTCCGCATCTCCGTCATGACCAACGGCTCCGCCGCGCTGGCCAAGGCGGTGCTGGCGCGGGCGGGCGTGGGGCCGGGCGCGCTGGGGCCCCTCATGGACATCAACATGGCGGTGGCCTGGAAGCCGGCGCCCGCCGCCTACCAGTTTGCCGTGGAGAAGCTGAAGCTGCAGCCGTACGAGGTGAGCGCGAATCGCTGGAGGGAACGGCAGGAAAGGATGCGCGGGTGGTGCGTGTGATGGGCGGCCAGAGGCCATCCCTCTGACGCCGCGGCGCTGCCGCCCTGGCTTTGAACGGATCCTGCCGCATACCAGCGCGATTGTTGTGCCTCGGCCGGTGTCCCCACCATCGCCGGCATCCCAATCCCACTCCACACCACACCACACACAGGTCCTGCTGGTGGCGGCGCACCCCTGGGACGTGTTTGCGGCGATGCGGGAGGGGCTGCAGGGCGCGTATGTGCAGCGGGAGGCGCTGGCGCACTGGCCGACGTACCTCCCAACCACGCCGAGGTACACCGTCAGGTCGCTGGAGGAGCTGGCGGCGCTGCTGAAGCCGTAGTCGGGGGGATCAGCGAGGGGTCTGGTACGCACCGGCCCCGCCTGATTTTGGACTTTCGCAGGCTCTCTCTCCCCATTCATCAAATGTGCACATTTGCAACCCCCCGACGTGTTGTTCCGTAAGAATTTCTAGATCATACATTGGAATAGCAATGAGAACGCTGCAGCACCCCGAGTCGAGGGTGCCAGCCCGAAATCGTCTAGCCCAGGTGCACCAGCACGGCGCCCTCCGGCCCCGCCCGCCAGCGCTGTGGCTGGGGCGCGGCGTCCTTCCGCGGCCTCAGCGCCGGGAGGAAAGGGAGCACGGCCGGCGGCACGCACGTGGCCTCGGCCTGCGCCTGGGGCACCAGGGAGCCCCTCAGCAGGACGGCGTGGGACGCCTGCGCCCACTCCGCGCCCGGCTCCAGGCGCAGCACGTGGCTCTCCCCCGGGGAGAGGTGCATCTGGATCTCGTGTTGTACTGTGCGAGGGAGTGGAGGGTGTTTGGAGGGTGTGTGAGTGAGCGGAGAGTGAGCGTGCGCTGATTGGCAGCCGGGGAATCCCGGCACGCCACGCTCACTCACCCATGCTCTGCAGGCGCGGCAGGCCGGGGCCGGGCAGCGAGGCGCCGCCCTTGAACCAGAGGATGACCGTGCTGCAGGGGGGTGGCGATGGGGCGTTGTCAAGGACTGTCATGCCAACGGAAGGCCCCTCTCCAGGCATGGGTGCAGATCCGAATGAGCCAGGGAAGCTAGGAATCCCTTTCGTCGCCAGCAGATGCACAGATCAGCTCTCCACTCCCACTACCAGACCCTCTCCACCTGGTGTCCCTGTTGAGGTCCTTCTCTGTCCCCTCCAACACCTCGGCGGCGGCCTGGATCAGCAGGTCGTCCTGGCACGCGGGCGGCAGGGCGGCCAGGGAAGCCGCGGGGAACGTGTACACCTGCGGGCCCTGCCCCAGCGCATTCACGTGAGGGGCGACGCTGCGGCGCCAGGGCGAGGTGGCGCCGCCCATGATAAGGTCCAGGGCGCCGTACACGAAGCCGACGCCCTGCAGGGCATGAGGTGTGTGTTTGGTGCGAGGGAGGATGGGATGGGAGGGTGCCCGGTGCCTCCTTTCGAGAAGGGGCAGCAGGGGGGTGCCCGCAATGCCTGAGAACTTATCAAAGGACGATTTGTCAGCGGCTGCTGCTCCACTCCACGACAGACACACCACTCCTCAACCCGGCCGTGCAGCGTACCTGGTGGGCCTCCGCCTCCCACCCGCCGGCGTGCGCAATGGTGGCGGTCACCACGCCCGAGGCCACCACATGCAGCGCAGGGGCAGCAGCCGAGTCGGCGCTGCTCCAGATCGCGCCCTGCGTCCTCGTGTGGTCTGTGGCAATGGGAGGGGTCGTGTGTGGAGGGTGAGTGGGATTGGTCGGGGCTCACTGGCTGGCCCTCCAGCAGCCTCGACAGAAGCTTGCAAAGACGCTCAGTGGCCATCCCCGACCCAACCAGTCCCTGCTTGCCTTGCAGCCTCGCTGCGTCCAGGAGCCTCCGCAGCTGGG
This sequence comes from Auxenochlorella protothecoides, assembly GCF_000733215.1. Taxonomy (NCBI): domain Eukaryota; kingdom Viridiplantae; phylum Chlorophyta; class Trebouxiophyceae; order Chlorellales; family Chlorellaceae; genus Auxenochlorella; species Auxenochlorella protothecoides. Next base: position 93,543 of record NW_011934163.1, read on the forward strand.
GCTCGGAGGCGCTGCAGAAAACAGGGAGCGCCTTGAGCATGCTGAGGGGCCTGGGAACCCGCCAGGAGGGACCTGAGTGTGGCGTATGGGGA